>NC_053024.1:628221497-628468022 GCF_003073215.2 Triticum urartu | reverse complement strand
GCACATTTGGCAGGTGCTCTCTTTGTGAGCCGTTCGTCTCATCAAACCTCACATCCACTGTTTCAACCACTTTATAGTGAAAAAGGTTGAAGACTCTATAGGAGTGCGAATCCTTTCCATATCCAAGCATAAAACCCTCATGTGCTTTTGGTGCAAATTTTGAAGTGTGATGTGGATCCTTGATCCAGCACCTGGCGCCAAATACTCAGAAGTAACTGACGTTTGGCTTCTTGCCATTAAGGAGCTTATAGGATGTCTTGTTCAGAAGCTTGTGAAGATAAACACAGTTGATGATATGACATGCAGTATCAATGGCTTCCGGCCAGAATTTTCTTGGAGTCTTGTATTCATCAAGCATCATCCGGGCCATCTCAATAAGTGTTCTGTTCTTGCGTTCGACGACGCCATTCTGCTGTGGCATGTACGGAGCTGAGAATTCATGTGTGATGCCTAAGGTATCAAGGTATGTATCTAGGCCAGTGTTCTTGAATTCAGTGCCATTGTCACTTCTGATGTGCTTTATCTTGGCGCCATAGTTGTTCATTGCTCGACTGGCGAAGCGTCTGAAGACATCCTGCACTTCAGTCTTGTAGAGGATTATATGCACCCAAGTATATCTTGAATAATCATCAACAATGACAAAGCCATAGAGACAAGCAGTAGTTGTAAGAGTTGAGTAATGAGTGGGACCGAAAAGATCCATGTGGAGCAGTTCGAAGGGTTGAGTCGTTGTCATGATTGTCTTCGAGGGATGCTTGGCCCTTGTCATCTTTCCTGCTTCACAGGCACCGCATAAGTGATCCTTCTTGAACTTGACTCCCTCGATGCCTATGACATGCTTCTTCCTTGCAAGGGTGTGGAGGTTCCTCATGCCAGCATGCCCTAGCCTTCGATGCGAGAGCCAACATTCAGAAGGTTTTGCTAGAAGACATACTGCAGGTTGTGGTCCTGCTGAGAAATCTACCACGTACAAATCATCTTTCCGATACCCTTCAAACACTAGAGACTTGTCAGATTCCATTAGTACAAGGCAACGATATTTTCCAAACATCACAATCATGTTTAAATCGCAAAGCATTGATATAGACATTAAGTTGAAACCAAGGGATTCGACAAGCATGACTTTATCCATGTGTTGATCCTTTGAGATTGCAACTCTACCTAGACCCAATACCTTGCTTTTACCAGTGTCAGCAAATGTGATGTGACTTTTGTCAGATGGACGTAAAGTTGAGTTCATGAGAAGGCTTCGCTTGCCAGTCATGTGATTTGTACACCCACTATCAATAATCCATTCTGAAGCAGCTGGTGTCGTACCCTACAGTGCAGTTAGGGGGATAGGCTTCACGAAGAGAATTGTGAAACAAAAACATTTGACGAACCAGTGGATTATTAAAGCTTAGATCGAGATTAGGACTGATAGGGCAAGTAGCAAGCGATTCAGGAACAAAGTACATAATAAGACCATTTGGGCATTTGATCTTGCGCCCTATATGACGTTTAAGGTCCCCAGCAATAGTGTCAGACGATTTTGGTTTTCAGCTGGAGACCTTTCCCTGCAAAAGAGAGTTAAGCTTTCTTAGCCACCCACATCTTCAAGGGTGGCTTCGTAGCAATGAGTCTAAGTGCATCATCTGAGAACTTTGGCTTTGGAGCCCTAGCAAAAAGTCTTGTAGGTGGACAATAGTACTCATAAGAATAAGCAGAATAGTTCTTGGTCTTATGAACATGGCGATTTGATGAAACGCGCTCATATTCACAGGCCTGAGTATGGTTTCCCTGCAAAACATTTGCGTTAGTGCGACTCAGGTGAGTCCTCTGTCTGTATGAAGCCTTTGGACCGTATGAAGCCTGTGGTCTGGGGTTTGTCTTCTTCACCTGTGGTGTCAAGATGACATTCACAGGAAGATTCTCCAAACACCTTTTTGGCACCCAGATCTTCTTCATAGGCGGTCCATTCCTGCAATTAGTACCAATATACCTGGCAAACACTTCACTATTCTGATTCTTAAACAGTTTATAGTTTGCATCAAAGGATTCATCAATAACAATGGGATTAGCACAAGTGAAGCCAGATAGGGTGGATGGATCCGCTGAAGGTTCCTTTGCAGCAACCCATGTGGTTTTGGGGTACTGCTCAGGTTTCCAGTAAGAGCCATCAGCATTCATTTTCCTTTTGAACCCAACACCCTCTTTCCTAGGGTTTCGGTTCAGGATCTGCCTTTTGAGGACATCACATAGTGTCTGATGCCCTTTGAGACTTTTGTACATCCCTGTTTCAAGAAGTGTCTTCAACCTGGCATTCTCATCAGCAATAGCAGTGGTATCCTCAGCAGAGGGGTTAGTTACCACATCAACAGTTGAAGATATTGCAACAGTAGCAGCAGTAGAACATTCAGCAACAGAAGTACCGTTATCACGCTCAATGCATTTAAGACATGGTGGTTCAAATCCTTCCTGAGCTGAACTGATCTGTTTGGCGTGAAGTGACTTGTTTTCCTTTTGAAGATCTTCATGAGCCGCTCTCAATTTCTCAAGATCTTGCTTCCTTTGAAGATAATCATAGGAAAGCCTTTCATGAGTTGTTGAGAGCGTTTCATGACGACTTTCAAGTTCCTCATACTTAACGTGAAGATTTTTTATGTCTTCAATTAAGGACTGAGAACGAGTCATTTCAGCGTCTAACAGATCATTGCTTTTGTCTAACAGTTTTTGAATGTGTTCCATAGCTTTCTGTTGTTCAATCGCAATTTTAGCAAGTGTTTTGTAGCTGGGTTTGGAACCACAATCAGAGTCATCGTCACTAGATGTTTGATAGTGAGTAGTGCGTGTGTTTACCTTGGCACCGCGTGCCATGAAGCAGTAGGAAGGAGTGGAGTAGTCCTTGTCATTTGCATCGGCGTCGGTGATGAAGTCATTTTCTTCAGTGTTGAAGATGGACTTGGCAACGTATGTTGTAGCCAGACTCGCAACGCCAGAATCGGACTCCTCCTCAGACTCCACCTCCGCCTCCTCAGAAGCAGACTCCTCCTCAGAATCCATTTCCTTGCCAACAAACGCATGTGCCTTGCTAGATGAGCTCTTCTTGTGTGATGAAGACCTTGAGGAAGACTTGGAAGAAGACTTTGAGTATTTCTTCTTCTTCTTGTCGTCAGATTCATACTCCTTGCTCTTCTTCTTCTTCTTGTTCTCATTGTCCCACTGTGGACACTCAGAGATGTAGTGGCCAGGTTTCTTGCACTTGTGACATGTTCTCTTCTTGTAGTCATGAGCAGAAGCTTCATCATTCCTTGAGCTTGATCATGAAGATTTTCTGAAGCCTTTCTTTTTGGTGAATTTTTGGAACTTCTTCGCAAGAATAGCAAGATCCTTTCCAATGTCTTCAGGATCATCAGAACTGCTGTCAGACTCTTCTTCAGATGAGGAGACAACTTTTGCCTTCAAGGCACGAGTTCGCCCATAGTTGGGACCGTAGATGTCTCTTTTCTCAGAAAGCTGAAATTCGTGTGTGTTGGGCCTCTCAAGTATGTCAGACGGATCGAGTGTCTTGAAATCAAGACGTTCTTGTATCATCAGGGCTAGGGTGTCAAACGAACTGTCAAGTGATCTCAGGAGTGTCTTGACGACTTCATGCTTGGTGATCTCAGTAGCGCCGAGGGCTTGAAGCTCATTTGTGATGTCAGTGAGTCGATCAAACATGAGCTGGACATTCTCATTGTCATTTCTCTTGAAGCGGTTGAAGAGGTTGCGAAGGACACTGATTCTCTGATCTCTCTGGGTTGAGACGCCTTCGTTGACCTTGGAGAGCCAGTCCCAGACTAGCTTAGATGTCTCCAAAGCACTCACGCGGCCATACTGTCCTTTGGTCAGATGACCACAGATGATATTCTTGGCAGTAGAGTCCAGTTGAACGAACTTCTTGACATCAGCAGCAGTGACACCTTCTCCAGCCTTGGGAACGCCGTTCTTGACGACATACCATACGTCGACATCAATGGCTTCAAGATGCATGCGCATCTTATTCTTCCAGTAGGGATATTCAGTTCCATCAAAGACGGGGCACGCAGCGGAGACTTTAATTATCCCTGCAATCGACATAGCTAAAACTCCAGGTGGTTAAACCGAATCACACAGAACAAGGGAGTACCTTACTCTGATACCAATTGAAAGTGCTAGTGATCGACTAGAGGGGGGGATGAATAGGCGATTTTTATGGAAGTCTTCAAAACATGTAAGTTTTGAAGACAAACGATAGAAATAAACCTATTACCATGCAGTGGAAGGTAGACTACACTAGGCAAACCATAGTCAAGTATTCAATGAAGTGAAAGCACAATGACTAATAGCAGCTAGGCAGTAAGGATCAGGTAGGAAGATATTGTGAAGCCAATCAGAACAAGTAATCACTCAGTGAATCCAAATGATGTTGCAATCATACAATGTCTTCACAAGGACCAACAGTAAGTAAAGGGAAGGGAAGGACGAAACCAGTGACTCGTTGAAGACAATGATTTGTTGGACCAGTTCCAGTTGCTGTGACAACTGTACGTCTGGTTAGGGAGGCTGAGATTCAACTCAGAAGACCTCGTCTTCACCTTATTCCCCTTGAGCTAAGGACACCCAGTCCTCGCCCAATCACTCTGGTAAGTCTTCAAGGCAGACTTCCAAACCTTCACAAACTTCGTTCACCGGTGATCCACAATGACTCTTGGATGCTCAGAACGTGACGCCTAACCGGCTGGAGGATTCACAGTCCTCAAGTGTAATAAGTCTTCAGATCACACAGACAAGAAGACTTAAGTGATGCCTAACACTCTTTGGCTCTGGGTGGTTAGGGCTTTATCCTCTCAAGGAATTCTCTCTCAAAGGCTTCGAGGTGGGTTGCTCTCAAACGACAAAAGCCGTACTCTAACTCTGAGCAGCCAACCGTTTATGGTTGTAGGGGGTGGGCTATTTATAGCCACTAGGCAACCCGACCTGATTTGTCCAAAATGACCCTGGGTCACTAAGGAACTGACACGTGTTCCAACTGTCAGATTTCAAACACACACGCCAACTTTACTTGGGCTACAAGCAAAGCTGACTTATCCAACTCTGGACAAGATTTGCTCTCATAGTCTTCACTCGAAGACATAGGATTTTGGTTAAGCATCACTTCAGTCATTCTGACTGGTTCTCTTGGACCCCACTTAACAGTACGGTGGTTCCTATGACTCAACAAGGAAGAACACAGAACGACGAAACTGCTAAGTCTTCGCGCTCCATAGTCTTCATGCGATGTCTTCTCTTGTCATAGTCTTCAATGTGAATGTCTTCACATACCACCTTTGACTTCAATGTCTTCATACATTTTTAGGTGTCATCTCTAGTAGGAAAACCGAATCAATGAGGGACTTCTACCTGTGTTATCCTGCAATTCTCACAAACACATTAGTCCCTCAATTAGGTTTGTCGTCAATACTCCAAAACCAACTAGGGGTGGCACTAGATGCACTTACACCAACACTTTCCAAGGAATTTATTATTTGACAACATAAAGTAAATTCATTTTTAATTTCGGGACTGGGCATCCCTAATACCTTTTCCTTACTCTCGTGAAATGACAAGTGAATAAACACTCATCATGAGAATAACACATCTAGCATGGAAAATATTGGCCACCGCTCACAACCTTGTGAGCGGTACGAGCACACAAAAGAGAAATTTATTTTGAAAATTAGAGATGGCACATACAAATTTGCTTCGAACAGCAAAAGAATACCGCATATAGGTAGGTATAGTGGACTCATATGGCAAAACTGGTTTAAAGGATTTTGGATGCACAAGTAGTGATCATACTTGGTGCAAAATGAAGGCTAGTAAAAGATTGAGAAGCGACCAACCAAGAAACAAAAAATCTCTTAAGCGAGCATTGAGCATAATTAACACCGAATAATGCACCACAAGTAGGATGTAATTTCATTGCATAACTATTGACTTTCATGCTTGCATAGGAAATCACAAACTTTAACACCAATATTCTTACTAAAGCACAATTACTCATCAACATGACTCACATATCACATCATCATATCTCAAAAATATTACAAGGAATAAAGTTTATTTTGTCCAATGATCTTCATGAAAGTTTTTATTATATCCTTCTTGGATATCTATCAGTACAGAACTAATTTTTATGTGTTGCTTTTGACAAGCTCAAACAAATATAAGTGAAGATCATGAGCATAATATTTGTTTCTCTCAAATTAATTTAAGTGAAGCAAGAGAGAATTTCTTAAAAAAATACTAACACTCAAATAAATCTAAGTGAAGCAAGAGAGCATTTCTTCAAAAATACTAAAGCACACCGTGCTCAAAAAGATATAAGTGAAGCACTAGAGCAATTCCATAGCTCAAAAGAGATTTAAGTGAAGCATGGAGAGCAATTCTAACAAGTCATGGCATAATTTTGGCTCTCTCAAATAGGTGCGTTAAACAAGGATTCAAGACTTAAAACACAAAGCAACACAAGAAAATACTCATATCATACAAGACGCTCCAAGCAAAACTCATAGTATGTGATGAATAAAAGTATAACTTCGAGTAAACTACCGATGGTCGTTAGAAGAAAGAGGGGATGCCACTCGGGGCATCCCCAAGCTTAGTTGCTTTATTCTCTTTGGATAATAGCTTGGGATGCCATGGGCATCCCCAATCATAGGCTCTTCTTACTCCATATTCCTTCATCCATCGTAAGATAACCCAAAACATGAAAACTTCAATCACACAAAACTAAACAAAACCTTCGTGAGATCCGTTAGTGTAAGAAAACAAATCACTACTATAAGTGTTGTTGCAAACCAATTCATATTTTATTCTTGTGTTATATCTACTGTATTCCAACTTTTCTATGGCAAAAAATCTTCAAAGAAAACCATAGAACCATCAAAACAAGCACACAACGCAAAGAAAACAGAATCTGTCAAAAACAGAACAGTCTGTAGCAATCTGGGTATTTCGAACACTTCTGTAACTCCAAAAATTCCGAACAATTAGGAAGGCCTGAGAAATTTTTATTTTAATCTTATGCAAAAAGAATTGGTATTTTATAACGCTCTGGTTAAAAACTAAAATTATTTTCGTGAGCGCAAAAGTTCCTGTTTTTCAGCAAGATCAAGTCAACTATCACCCAAGAAGATCTTAACGGCTTTACTTGGCACAAACACTAATTAAAACACAAAAAACACAATAATAATAGTAGCATAATTTTGCTGACACTCAAAAATAGGAAGCAAAAAGCAAAAATAAATTTTATTCATTGGGTTGCCTCCCAACAAGCGCTATTGTTTCAAGCCCCTAGCTAGGCATAAAGCAAGGATCTGAGTTTTGTCATCCTTGTTTCTAGTTTCCTTAGAGGGGTTTTTGTCATGAGGTTTTGTGAAAACAACATAAAACATATTATCCATAGAAACCTTAGCACTATTAAGTTGCTTATCATCATCACCCCGTTGATTTTCGGCAACAATCCAAGAGTAATGTTGATTAACATTATTGAAACTCTTGGATTACATCTAGAATGGGGACTTCCTTTTTAAGGTTCTCATCAAATATTTGATTATCCCCAAGCAAATGTCTTAACGCATAATCAGTTAATCACTATTGTAAAGAATTTCATCTATCACGGGCTTTTCACGATTCATACCATAAAAATCGAAGATTTTCCAAGCTTCCCGTATTATGTAGTCAAATTCATTCATAAGAACGAGAGTGGCTAACTTTTTAGCCTTAGGATTCTTTATATCGGGAAGCTCAAAAAACAATCTTTGTTAAGGAGGATGAGTATAGATAAATTTACTTTCAGTTTTCAGAACTAATGCTGAAATAGCATCCGCATAAGATCTAGTATTTCTTAGTATAGGAGCATCAACAAGACTTAGATTTCCAACACAATTGAAAAAAAAATCTTGGATACGTTCTTTTCCCATAACATTCCCTTGCCCCAAGATAAAACTTTTAGCATCCAGATTGCCCGTACGTGCAATCTTAGGAGTTTGTCCATCATCTGTTGTTGCAATACCGAAATCACTCATGATTGCAAGCAAAGGATAGATCTGACGAGAAAACTACAAACGAAAAAGAGAGCGGATAAAAAGACAAATTTTTGTGAAGTGGGGAGGGGAAAATGATAGGCAAATGGCAAATAATGTAAATTGCGAGGAGATGATATTTGTGACTAGGATCCTGGTAGATGTTGATGATGTCTCCCCAGCAATGGCGCCAGAAATTCCTTTTGACATCTGCTAGACTACGTCGGTATTTCCCCAAAGAGGAAGGGATGATGCAGCACAATGACGGTAGGTATTTCACTCAGTGATGAGACCAAGGTTATCGAACCAGTAGGAGAACCATGCAACACTACGTAAACAACACCTGCAAACAAATAACAAATACTCGCAACCCAACGTATTAAAGGGGTTGTCAATCCCTTTCGGGTAACGGTGCCAGAAATTGGCAAACAGACGTGATAAAAATATGATAGATAGGATAAATAGATCTCAGATAAAATAAATTGCACCAAGGTATTTTTGTATTTTTGGTTTAATAGATCTGAAAATAAAAGCAAAGGAAAATAGATTGCAAAGGCAAATATAATTAGGAAGAGACCTGGGGGCCGTAGGTTTCACTAGTGGCTTCTCTCGAGAAAAATAGCAAACGATGGGTGAAAAAATTACTGTTGGGAAATTGATAGAACTTCAAATAATCATGACGATATCTAGGAAATGATCATTATATAGGCATCACGTCCAAGATTAGTAGACCGACTCCTGCCTGCATCTACTATTATTACTCCACACATCGACCGCTATCCAGCATGCATCTAGTGTATTAAGTTCATGGAGAAACGTAGTAATGCAATAAGAACGATCACATGATGTAGACAAGATCTATTTATGTAGAAATAGACCCCATCTTGTTATCCTTAGTAGCAACGATACATACGTGTCGATTCCCCTTCTGTCACTGGGATCAAGCATCGTAAGATCGAACACATTACAAATCACCTCTTCCTATTGTAAGATAAATAGATCAAGTTGGCCAAACAAAACCCAAATATAGGAGAAGAAATACGAGGCTATAATCAATCATGCATATAAGAGATCAAAGAACACTCAAATAACTTTCATGGATAAAAAGAGATAGATCTGATTATAAACTCAAAGTTCACCAGATCCCAATAAATACACCGCAAAAGGATTACATCATATGGATCTCCAAGAGACCATTGTATTGAGAATCAAACGGGAGAGAGGAATCCATCTAGCTACTAACTACGGACCCGAAGGTCTACAAAAGACTACTCACGCATCACCAGAGAGGCACCAATGAACATGATGAACCCCTCCGTGATGGTGTCTAGATTAGATCTGGTGTTTCTGGAACTTGCGGTGGCTGGAATTGATTTTCGTCGACTCCCCTAGGGTTTCTGGAATATTGGGGTATTTATAGAGTAACGAGGTGGTCTGGGGGGGCACCCGATGTGGGCACAACCCACCAGGGCGTGCCCTGGTGGGTTGTCCTCCCCTCGGAGCACCCCCAGGCGCTTCTCCGGCCCATTGGGTGTCTTTTGGTCCAAAAAAATCCCCAAAAAGTTTCGGTGTGTTTGGACTCCGTTTGATATTGATTACCTGCGATGTAAAAAACATGCAAAAAACAACAACTGGCACTTGGCACCATGTCAATAGGTTAGTACCAAAAATGATATAAAATGACTATAAAATGATTATAAAACATCCAAAATGATAATGTAACAACATGGAACAATCAAAAATTATAGATACGTTGGAGACATATCAAGGCCGAAGTTGCCAATCGCAGGGATGGGAGCAATGCCCATCACCGAAGCTCGCATTGGACGTCACTGGAAGAGCGAGCTACAAATTCGAAAAGAGCAGGAGCAACACGCAGAGGTGAGTGGGGTTGGCGGCCGGGCAGAGGGGGATGTGGCGGCGAAGGGGATGCAACGGTGGCCGGCAACACGAACGGTCCGAGATCCGGAGAGGAACACAGGTCTGGGCCGTCGAGGCCAAACCCACCGGGACCCCGGCAAGTACAAGAAGCTAGAAGAGGAGCGCAAGTTTTTTTAGCAAATCACTCCGAACATCCATTTTACCGTTGGATTTAAGCACAAATCTTAAAGTAGAGTATGAAAGCCACATCAGTGTACCAGATTGTTCGAGACAAAAATAGTCACCGTGAACAAACCCATCCACTCCTCTTCACAGTTCACACCACTCATTCCTCCTCTGTCTCTTGCCGCCAACTCCTCCCTTATCATCTTCCTTCACATCGACCACACCACCGCCGAATCATTCCTGTCTTCCCCCTTGGATGTTCCTTAGCGATGGTGGGCCCAATTCCCAGCGGTGGAGGTAGACGGCATGGATCTGACAGGAAGCAAACAAGAAGGGGATCACAATGGCGTGCCACAGTTGCTCGTGACGACTGGAGGTGCTCCGCTTCGTCGTCGTGGAAGGAAAGGAGGATCTACATCGGTGACGTGCGGCGGTGATCCCCTTCATTACCATGTGAGAGGAGCCCCCTTTGGCTCGAGCGGCGATCCATGAGATGATAGCCATGGTAGGGTTGCAGCAGAGTGCAACACCTGCTCGCGAAGTCTAGAGGTGACAGTGTCGTCTTTCTACAAGGGAGGCAGGGATGCGGCAATGGAGCCTCCACTGAGCTGGAGGTGTCAGGCCGAGGATGTGGAGGCAAAGCTCACGGCCACCATCACACATCTACAACTCCATGATGAGGGTGATATCGCCTATGCCTCCCATCGGGGGTTTGACGTGAGCATGGTGCAACAACTCTTAAAGGCTTATCAGGGTAGAGCGAGACATCACCAGAGGAGGGCAAAGACCGGGACCTCAATTTGATTTCTACCACTACGAGGACACACTGCAATTGGGCATGGTGTTGGCTCCATTTCCTATAGGAAACAACTCGCTAAACCTTTGTTGCTTCATTTTGTTTCATTTTTCCAGTTGCCATGCCATGATGATCCAGGAATGCACAACAGTTTTTGTGTGATTACACTATCAATGTAAAGTCGAAAGTTTGGCATGAATGTGTAGCCATGGAACTAACAGAATGTTTGTGTTGCCATGTAATTTGGTGTGTTACATGTAATTTTTTTAATTTTATATATGTGTTTGCCATGGCAACTAGAAGATTATGTTGCCATGTAACATTTTTAGTTTTGTAGAGGTGTTTGCCACGGAAAATAGGAGCTTATGTTGCCATGACAACAACATTCATTCTGTCTTCTACCCTATCTAACGGAAAATGTTGCCATGGCAATTACAAATTTGTTCGAGAACATGGCATTTTCTTAATCTTTTAGCTTTGTTTTTTCATGGGTTATTATTATAACATGGCAACAATCATGGTAAATTAGCTATTTTGCCAACACCATCGCTATTTTTTTATTCTCAAAAAATTGATCTTGCTAACACTTTACATTTTTTAGAACATGTCAAAATTACTTTGTAGCATGGTAAACTTAGTTTCATAGCCATGACCAATCTATTTTAGAGCTATTGCAAATTTACATTTCATTTTTCCTTGGAAAATTTATATTTTATGTAACGTGGAAAATTTATAGCCTTTGTGTTAGTAAATAGTTGCCATCGAAAATTTCTTTTCATTCTTTACATATCATTCTTGCCATGTCAATCGACTATATTGTAAGATTTTGTTAATTTTATATATGTATTTGTAATGACAACTAGAAGATTACGCTGCCATGCAATTTTGTTAATTTTTTTAGAGGTGTTTGCCATGGCAACTAAAAGCTTATGTTTCCATGTCAGCAACATTCATTTTGGCCCGTGCCTTATATTACCAAAAATGTTGCCATTGCAATTACAAATTTGTTTAAGAACATAACATTGTTTATCTCTTGGCTCTGTTTTGGCAACAATCATGGCAAATTACTTCTTTTGCCAATACCATGGCTATTTTTGATATTCTCGAAAATTTGATCTTGCTAACACTACATTTTTAGAACATGGCAAATTTACTTTGTAGCATGGTAAATTTACTTTCGTCACCATGGAAAATCTTTTTTATAGCCATGACAAATTTAGCTTTGATTTTGCCATGGAAAATTTATCTTTTTTTATGTAACATGGCAATTTTATAGTCTTGGTTACTAAATAGTTGCCATGGCAAATTGCATTTCATTCTTTACATATCATTCTTGCCATGTATTAGAGATCTCTAAAAATTGCAATGACAAATGATCTATAATACATATATACCTTTTTCGTTTGTGCAACATGAAAAAAATAGTTTCTATGAGACCATGGCATTTTAAATTTATGTATCATGACAAATTATCTATCTTTTGCAACAATGAAAAAATACTTTCTAATGGAACATGGCAACTTAAGTTCATGGATCCTTGCAAATGTAGTCTATGGGGCATGAAAAATTCTTTTATTATGTTACACCCATGGAATTTTAACTTCACACCCCATGGAAAATTTATTTCGAACTACATGGCAAATTTAACCATAGAGCAATGGCAAATTAACTATACAACCCATGGCAAAATTTAATCACGACACACGGCAAATTTGACCTTGCATCCATGGCAATTTAATTGTCACAACCCATGGGAAGTTTATTTTATATTGCATGAAATTAACCTTACACCCGTGGTAAATTAGCTATACTGCCATGGCAAATTTTATTCATAGTTCATGGAATTCTTTATAGTTTTTCCCATGAAAATTTTATTTTACAAACCCATGTGATGTCTACTACACAACCTTATTCTTGTAGATGTTTTTGGGCCTCCAAGTGCAGAGGTTTGTAGGATAGCAGCAAATTTCCCTCAAGTGAATAACCTAAGGTTTATTAATCCGTGGGAGGCGTAGGATGAAGATGGTCTCTCTCAAGCAACCCTGCAACCAAATAACGAAGAGTCTCTTGTGTCCCCAACACACTCAATACAACGGTAAATTGTATAGGTGCACTAGTTCGGCGAAGAGATGGTGATACAAGTGCAATATGGATAGTAGATAATGGTTTTTGTAATCTGAAAATATAAAAACAGCAAGGTAGCAAGTGGTAAAAGTGAGCACAAACGGTATTGCAATGCGTTGAAACAAGGCCTAGGGTTCATACTTTCACTAGTGCAAGTTCTCTCAACAATAATAACATAGTTGGATCATATAACAATCCCTCAACATGCAACAAAGAGTCACTCCAAAGTCACTAATAACGGAGAACAAATGAAGAGATTGTGGTAGGGTACGAAACCACCTCAAAATTATCCTTTCTGATCGATCTATTCAAGAGTCCGTAGTAAAATAACATGAAGCTATTCTTTCCTTCAATCTATCATAGAGTTCATACTAGAATAACACCTTAAGACACAAATTAACCAAAACCCTAATGTCACCTAGATACTCCAATATCACCTCAAGTATCCGTGGATATGATTATACGATATGCATCACACAATCTCAGATTCATCTATTCAACCAACACAAAGAACTTCAAAGAGTGCCCCAAAGTTTCTATCGGAGAGTCAAGACAAAAACGTGTGCCAACCCCTATGCATAAGTTCACAAGGTCACGGAACTCGCAAGTTGATCACCAAAACATACATCAAGTGAATCACATGATATCCCATTGTCACCACAAATAAGCATGTGCAAGACATACATCAAGTGTTCTCAAATCCTTAAAGACTCAATCCGATAAGATAACTTCAAAGGGAAAACTCAATTCAGCACAAGAGAGTAGAGGGGGAGAAACATCATAAGATCCAAATATAATAGCAAAGCTCGCGATACATCAAGATCGTGCCGACTCAAGAACACGAGAGAGAGAGATCAAACACATAGCTACTGGTACATACCCTCATCCCCGAGGGTGAACTACTCCCTCCTTGTCATGGAGAGCGCCGGGGTGATGAAGATGGCCACCGGAGAGGGATTTCCCCCTCCGGCAGGGTGCTAGAACGGGTCTAGATTGGTTTTCGGTGGCTACGGAGGCTTCTGGTGGCGGAACTCCCGATCTATTCTGCTCCCCGATGTTTATAGGGTATATGGACATATATAGGCGAAAGAAGTCGGTCAGGGGAGCCAAGAGGGGCCCATGAGGGTTGGGGGCGTGCCTAGGGGGGTACGGCGCGCCTCCCTGCCTCGTGGCTTCCTTGAAGCTTCCCTGACGTCTACTCCAAGTCTTCTGGATTGTTTCCATTCTAAAAATAACTCTCCCGAAGGTTTCATTCCGTTTGGACTCCGTTTGATATTCTTTTTTTCGAAACACTGAAATAGGCAAGAAAACAACAATTTGGGCTGGGCCTCCGGTTAATAGGTTAGTCCCAAAAATAATATAAAAGTGTATAATAAAGCCCATAAACATCCAAAATGGGTAATATAATAGCATAGAACAATAAAAAATTATAGATACGTTGGAGACGTATCACCATGCCAATTTTAATTTAAAGTGCCTGGCAAATTAAAATCTACATCCCATAACAATTTAACTCCACAGCCCATGGCAAATTTATCTTATATTTTTACTATGGCGTACCTACCAAATGTACCGTGATATTTTCGACCATCTGGCAAACCAATGATGCATACTTTTGCCATCACACCAAATAGCTATATGTAATGTTACTTATGTACATTTTTTCTAACTTTTTTTTGCATTTTAATCTTTGATTTTTTTCCAAAATTTTTTGCCATGCTTGTAGATGGAAAATTCCAAGCATTTTTTGCCATGCTTTTTGCCTTGTCCATTTTTCTAATGTTTTCATATTTTCCATCTTGTTTATTAACCACACGACAAAACTTAATTTTCCTATTTACTATTTGTTCCCATGGCAAATTTTTAGCATTTATATGAATTTCATGGCATTTTATAGTAACAGCTCATAAATTATTGTTTTGCATACATCATGGCAAAGACTTGTATACTACTCCCTCCGTTCCCTTTTATAATGCGCCTTGTTTGTAGCGCCTATACCAAGACATGAGGTGGCACTTTTATTTAGACTAGAATTGCCCCTATCTGCTCACACTGTCACTCACGTGGGTGCATGCAGGTTCGCTGCAGTGATCCAACCTAGGGGCATCTTCGTGAAAATGTGCTTATACGCACTACAATCTGGAATATGATCAAAAACTGCATGCGCACTATAATATGGAACAGAGGGAGCAGTGTCGAGTCCAGAACAAAATTGGAGGGTGGGCTCAAAGTTAACGGCAGAAAAAATGAAACGTTCCTTTCAAGAGAAACAACATCATCTCGTAATTCTTTTATCCAAATGAGCTGAGAATATCACAGAATACTACTGCAAGCATCTAGTGTTGACTCTAATTGTTTTGGGATTTTTGAAAAATATTAAATTTTGAGCTGAAATTTGAATTTGTACAGCTAAATAACCATTATCTCCTTGTCCTTTTGCCAAAATGTAATCAAACTTTCCCAGAATACTAACTAAAACATGCAGTATTCATTTAAGCATACCAGAAAGGTTCATACAATTCACAGACCAAGGCATCAAAGTATGAGAGAAGTAATAACAAAAGACAATGAGATGTTGCTTCTTACTACTGGTCAGTACTGCTACTGGTATTGTAGTTATAGAACAGCTTCACACCAAAATATAGAGATGTATGCCCAAGATCCCTCGCTCAAGTCACCAACCACAAGCCGTCTGTCCAAATTAGCACACTTGTTAGTGATACAACAATAATTCATGCACATGTAAGTATTAAAACTAGTAACACTAACATATATACCTCCAAGGAATCACATTAAACTCATAAGGCAAATGTCCTTTCCGATCACTCATTTTCTGAAATTGTATCATGATTTTGTCATCGTGAATGCTTCTGAATATCTCTTTCTCACAATAGCACACCATTAAATCATTTAGTCAATCATCTGATAGTTTGTTGCGCAAATCTGTCTTGATGATCTTCATTGCTGAAAATATTCGCTCAACTGATGAAGTTGCTACAGGAAGAATGAGTGTCAACTCAATGAGGCGATATACCAAATGGAAAGTTGTGTGTTTCGTTGTTTCAACCATCAAACGAGCAAGTGTGGACATATCCCGACATCCATTAAATTCATCACTTCTCCTAATGTTCATAAGGAATCTGGGGAGGTGTACTGTTAGCAACAACCGGTCAGCTTCTGTGAAGTCCTCATCATAAATTTCAGCAAGACGAATAAGTTTGTCAACGTCAAACTTTGCAAAGTTGTTTGCTGGATTAAGACAAGACATGCAATCCAATAACTCGGTGGAAACTTCATTGAATCGATGATTCATCTCGGTGATAGTTGCATCAATGGCAACATTGAATATGCTAACCTTGTAATAGTGAAGCCGAGTCACCTTATTCTTAGTGCGAACAGATTGGCCCATTGTTCCAACAAGATCATCCATGTTTGGCACATCAATATCATGTGTTTCACAAAAGTTCTTGGCTTGGCAAAATAAAGGCTCCCAACCATTGTCCCTCATGTCCTGTAAGCTTTATTTCACATCCAAGATCAAACGCATGGCCTCAACAATATTTTGATTCTTCCTTTGCAAATCTTGGGATAGTTGATTTGTGTTGCTCAACAAGTTTATTAAGAAGAACATGATTAACACAAATTCAAAGCATTCCATGTTTTTAAGCAAACCTCTAGCTCCACCTTGGCATGTGTGTTCCCGAGCATTAGCCACAACAATTCCTAGCACATCCACCACAGCATTCCACATTGTGAATATACGAAGCAAGGTTTTGAGGTGTGAGCCCCAACGAGTATCTCCTGGTCTTGTTATGTTAGATTCTTGATGCAACCCGGTACCGGCTGAAATCTTTCCATTCTCCATCAAATCTAACAATTCATCTTGATGTTTGGCAAGTAATGCATCTTTCCTTTTACAAGATGAACACACTTGAGTCACTATCAAGGGAATATAATTGAAGAAATCAGCAATAGCAGGACTACATTGAGCAACGGTGACAACCACCAATTGTAACCGGTGAGCAAAGCAATGAACATAGAATGCATACGATGCTTCATCTCTAACCAATTTTTGCAAACCATTGAACTCCCCTCTCATATTTGAAGCCCCATCATAACCCTGACCACGTAGCCTGGAAATTGACAAGCCATGATATTCCAACACATCAACTAAAGCTTCTTTAATTCCAGAAGATGTGCAATCTGTGATGTGCTTAATGGCAAGGAATCTCTCTTGGAGCACTCCATGATCATCTAGAAATCTACGTGCATCACGAAATCAGATTAGTAAACATTACTAGTGCAATATAAAACACTAAAAGATGTGTTGGAATGTCAGATTAGTGTTACCTCAAAATCACCGCCATTTGCTCCTTTATTGAACAATCTCTAGCCTCATCAATAAGTATTGAGAAATTCTTATCTCCAATGTCATTCTTAATAACTTTGGTTACCTCCATCGCACAAGCTGTAGCAAGGTCCTTTTGGATGTCAGAACAAATCATTTGTGCATTTCCAGCCCCCTTATCAAATGCATCCTTCACATCTTCCTTCTTGTCCTTATACCAGTCCAATAACTCTCTAAAATTGCCCTTGTTGATGGAAGTGGAGGATTCATCATGCCCACGAAAAGCTTCACCTTATGCTATGAGATACCTTGCACAATCCAATGATGCAGTTAGGCGGATTTTATAAGATATCTCAGCCTCTTTGCTGTACACTTGGAATTTGGTAACCACACTTGCTCGTTGATTGTTGAAATCATCACAATCTCCCCTAGCAATGTTGTGGTAACTAGATTGACCACCAACATGCTTTTCAAAACTAGCTAAACCTGTTTTCCAACGAGTGTACCCATTTTTTGTGAAAACATCATTGCCAAATCTAATGGCTTGGGATGGTTTCTTGAAAAGGAAGCAATGAAAGCAAAACGCAGCCTCCTTATCCACACTATATTCCAACCAATCAAAATTGTCAAACCACGCACGCTGAAAGGATCTCCAAATTTTACCATCCTTTGTCTTCTTGAATTTATGCCCAATAGCTTTGTTTCGCTTGTTCAACAAATAAGCTCTTCTCACATCACTTCTAATTTCAGGGGCATAATCTTCTATTGGTATTCTAAGTCCTGGATCAGCAATAATTTGACTTGGATGAAATTCTAGTATAGGCAGTTTTGGTTGGTTTGTACTCTCATCAAATGTGGTGTCATTTCTCTCATTGCTTGGAGTTGAGGGATCATGTCTCTCATTAGTTGAAGTAGGAAGTATGGTCACTACAGCGAGGGAAAGGGGATCTGGGTTCACATTCGCTGGGATCAGTGGACTGGCTGGGATAGGATCAGGTTCGACACGAGGAGTACTTGAACTACTTGCAAAAAAACTGTTTATGCTCATATTTTTTCTCTTCATCTCTGCAAATCTGCAAATAATTTGCATAGGAATAGGACTTAAATTAATTAAGATAACATGAACTAGCAAGTAGCAACTACAAATGTACAGAAATTATTGATTCAAATTACCCAGCCGGCCAGCAGTGAGCACGCGTCAACGCCTCAACTCCTTCAGCAGCAGGCAGCAGGCAACAGCAACAGCAGCAGTACGCCTCTGATGCTCCGACTTAAAGGCTTGGATAGCACCTGGCTGTCTGGCACCGAGCAGCAGCCGGCCGCCGGCGGTCGACGGCCAGCTAGGGTTGGCCGCGGCCAGTTGGCGCCTTGGCTCGTCGCCGTCGTCGGAGTCTCGGAGAGGCGCGCGCGCTTAGCTGCTGGCGCGGTGCTCCGGCAGTCCGACGCCCCGGCCGGTTGTCTGGTCCGCCGCCGGCCGCCCCAAGCCCCCAACGCCGACGAACGCTTGGTCTGGGGCCGGATGCGCGTGTCGGCGAGTGGATTGTGCGGCGTGCGTGGACGCTGGAACCCTCGATGCGTGCTTCGTTGCTCTGGTGTGGCCGTGTGGGCTGTTCCGCTGGTGCCTTTGTTTGGGCTAGTGGGCTGACCTGAGAAGAAGAGTAGTATTAAAAAAATTCATTTTTTTGGAGAGTAGGCTAGAGCCTTATGAAGCCCACCTACTGGACTCGCCACTGAGAGGGAGTACATAACAGTTCAAATTTGTGTGTACCCTATATGGCAAAAACTCACTGCATATATCTCTTTTGTTTCTTTTCCTGTTTTTGTATACACAATAGTTTCCTATGTTTTTCGTATAGTTTCTCACTTTTCTTTATATTTCTATGTAAAGAGGGTTGTGTTGGGACAGGAGGCCTACGTCTGAGTTGTTTCTATGGGCTAGAAGTTTTACTTGTTCGTACGGGACTCATTCCTAGATCGAACGATCTGTTCCCAGCAAACGTTTTCGTTCGATCTCGGAAGAGCTCCCACCGAACGTTCAAGCATTATTAGGGTCCTTTTTTACAATATAAGGAACATACCTTCAGTGTGACAATTCGTAGAACGTCTGCCGATCGGGCTATTTCTTAGATCATCCTCAAGGCAAATGCCTAATTTAAGCCCTCGTGTTTCCATTGACATGTCGCACATAGCAAAGATTTCAGTTTCACTTGCACTCCCCTTCATCGAAGTCCTACATTTCTCCCCTATCCACATATCCGTCTTAATTGTTGTGCATTCGATCGAACGCCTGAGGCCTTCCATTATGTAGGCCAAAACCGATGCCAAATTCACTTTTTGAACATTTGGCACCGGTGCCCTACATAGCCCAGCCGATGCCAAATAAAAATTTCAGCGCATCGATTCCTCTATTTGCTCTGACGCCATATTTCGTTGAGGCAATAAACTAGGCAGCCACTGTACTTTTGCATGCGAGGCATCACCGGCGAGACACTGCTTTGAGCTGATATATTACTAGTTTATACGTAGGTGGGCCAGAGATGAATGGGTGCCAAATCCTTCACGTTGTGGTGCCGGTGCTAAACTTTTTACATTTGGCATCGAAGTGTATGTGGCAAACTTTTTAAATTTAACACATAATGGAGGGCCTGACAAGCCTCTTACATTTCTTCCCTTCCCATAAGGCCCGTCACAATTATTGGGCATTTGGTTGAACACCCGGCGTCTGTCATTCGAAGCGATGACACAGAAGAGAGTAGCAGGCTAGGATGGAGCAATAGCAATATGCATGCATGCACGCCGGTGACAAGCACGCATGCCGGCGGGAGCTTGCCGCTGTTGCATTCTCCTCACACAGTGCACGCACAAACACACTCACCTGGCAGCCCAATAGGCTCTTGTCGAGGACTATCGTTACATTTAGCGATGTCCTTAAATCTGAAAAACATGATCACCAAGAACACTTGAGCCAGTTTTATGGGGAAGACTAGGAACCTAATTTTATCGTCTATCATTTCACATGTGCATATACGTTTTTCACTAAACCACATATTCTAGGATCATAGCAGTTATAACATAAAATATAAACTCTTAATTATGAATATGGACATATAATAATACAATATTATTGCCTCTAGGTTCCAACACCTTGATGGTGTGTTGTAAGTACTCGGGGATTCAGGTAACTGCTTGTCAGTATCGTCACCTGGACAATTGGTCGAATAGGTGTTGGGTGGCTTCGTGACAAGCTTGAGGGGTACAATTCCAAGCCAAGTTGCGCATAACATCCTCCCTATTTCTCATTTTAAGCGGGCACAGGGGGCAGCCTCCCGTCGGGAAGAGCCCAGATGGGCCGGCCCACGCGCGAGCGAGGCTACAACCTGTTTTTCTATTATTATTTTTATGTTTTCTGGTTTCATTTTTTGTTTTATTTTGTACTTTTTTATACTTTAAAATATTCTAAATATATATATTACTAAAAAAAACTTAACAAAAACATTTGGAAAATGTTGGATAAGTAGTTGAAAATTGTTGAACAAGAAAAAAGCCATCAAGCATTCAGAAAAATGTTGAACAAGTATTCGAAAAAATGTTGAACAAATATATAAAAAAGTTAATGTAGCATTCAAAGAAATGTTGAACAAGTATTTAAAAATTGTTGATCAAGCATTCATAAAATGTTGAACAAGTATTTGAAAAATGTTGAACAAGTATTTGAAAAATATGAATCAAGCATTTAAAAAAATGTTGAACAAGTATTTGAATAAATGTTGAACAATTATTTGGAAAATGTTAATCAAGCGTTCAAAAAATGTTGAACATGTATTTGAAAAATATTGAACAAGGATTTAAAAAAATTTAATCAAGCATAGAAAAAATGTTGAACAAGTATTTGACATTTTTTGAACCAGTATTTGAGAAATGTTGATCATGTATATAAAAATGTCGAATAAGTGGTTGAATGTTGAACAAGTATTTGAAAAAATGTAGATCATGTATATAAGCACGTAGATGAAAAACAAAAAGAAACAAAGAAAAACCAAAAAAATGAAATCCAAAAAAATGGAGAAGAAAAAAGAAACCCAAACAAAAAATGGGGAGAAAAAAGAAAATAAAAGGCGAAGGAACAAAATGAAAAATTGAGAAAAAGGAAACAAAAGAAAACAAAAAAATCATTGAAAAATAAGAAAGAAAAAATCAAATAAAAAAGTAGGAAAATATGTAAAACCCGATTATTTCCCTTCTAATAGATCATGCCTTACCTGCTCTAGATGAACTCGAGCCTAGCGCAGTGGTTAGCGATGTCGTGGGTCAACCAGGAGTTCGAAGGATGGATTCCTCACGTGCAGACTGATTTTTAACTGGAGGCCCACAACGCCAAGGCCGCTGACATTTTGTTACGCTTTCATGTTTACTCTTATGTTTTACTCAATGGAGTTTACTCTTATATTTTACTCAAAGTGTGTACTACCCCAACTCTTTAATCTTGGAAGCAACTTTAGGAGGACATCTAAGTCAGATTTGGAGAATTGTAATAGAAGGAAGGGACACCCTTAAACAGGGTCTGATTCGGCACATAGGCAATGGAGAGACCACACATATATGGAATGACCCATGGCTGCCACAGGAGGAGATGATGAGGCCGTATGTCTGCAGAAGCGCTAACCCACCGATGCTAGTGGCAGAGCTAATCGATCAAACCTTAGCAAAGTGGAACCGACAACTAGTCGAAGAAGTATTCCTCGGGATGGACGCTAAAACAGTTTTGCCAATTCCCCTCTGTACATGCAATTTGCAAGACTTCTGGAGTTGGAACCATGAATGCACTGGCTGTCTTTCGGTCAAGTCAGCATAAAAGATGTTGGTTGCTATGTGATAGAGGAGAGAAGCCTACTGAAGATGTTCGTTACAACGCAAGAGGAAGGTTCATCGAGGAGTATGCGAAAAACACAAGTCCCGTTGAAAGTACGAATGTTCATGTGGCGGCTCGCGAACCACTCATACCTACTGAAGATGTTCGAGCCCATCGGCACATGAGTGACAATGGGTCACTGGTGCGCGTCGGTCCTAAACAAACGGTTTTTAACCCCTTTCAGCGACGACATTTGGAACTGTCGCCAAGTGAGTGTGTGTGATAGGGTGTCCTTCCCACACGATTCAGAAACCGTCGGGGATATGGAGCAGTGATCCAGAGGCCTTCCAAAATGTAACCGTGTGCGATGCAGCACACACTAAATTCTTCCGCACGTGTGGTATCGGTGATTATTAGGCGTTTTGAATGACGCAGTGAAACCATACGGTCTGTCGTAATGAACCGTTTGGGAAACAATATGTAAGGCACATGGGCCAACATATGAACTGTGTGTGATTTGTGCCCCATCACACACGAGTTTTCTGCATAACCCGTCTGCCATGCTAGACTCCATCGCACATGTTTTTCAACAATTACCGTCTATGATAATGCTCTACCACAAACGGTTCAGGAGCCCCTTCGCACACATTCAAGTGCCGCAGGCCGTTTGTGATTTGTTAGTGTAGGATCGAGAAGAGGTGTCTAGAGGGGGGTGAATAGAATCTTAGCAAGAAAAGTTGCAGTTTTTAATTTCTTTAAGTTGAAGTGGAGTTTTGGCACAAGTTTGAACATTCATAATACATATCAAGCAAGCATGACAAGAGTATATGAGCAGCGGAAAGTAAATCATGCAAGTTGCAAGAATGTAAAGGGATGGGATTGAAGTGTGCAAACGCAATTGGAGACACGGAGATTTTTGGCGTGGTTCCGATAGGTGGTGCTATCATACATCCACATTGATGGAGACTTCAACCCACGAAGGAAAACGGTTGCGCGAGTCCATGGAGGACTCTGTCCACGAAGGGTCCACGAAGAAGTAACCTTATCTATCCCACCATGGCCATCGCCCACGAAGGACTTGCCTCACTAGGGTAGATCTTCACGAAGTAGGCGATCTCCTTGCCCGTACAAACTCCTTGGTTCAACTCCACAATCTTGATGGAGGCTCCCAAGTGACACCTAACCAATCTAGGAGACACCACTCTCCAAGAGGTAACAAATGGTGTGTTGATGATGAACTCCTTGCCCTTGTGCTTCAAATGATAGTCTCCCCAACACTCAACTCTCTCTCATAGGATAGGATTTGGTGGAAAGCAACTTGGGAAGGCTAGAGATCAAGATTTATGTGGTTGGAATGAAGTATTTTGACCTCAACACAAGTGTAGGTGGTTCTCTCTCAGAAAATGTATGTTGGAAGTGTAGGCATGTTCTGATGGCTCTATCCACGAATGAAGAGTCGGTGGAGGGGTATATATAGCCTCCACACAAAATCTAACCGTTACACACAAATCACCAAACTCGGTGGGACCGAATCATACAACTCGGTCAGACCGATTTAGTTCATAACGTGACCGTTAGGGTTTTCTGTTGGACCGACATGTCAACTCAGTGGGACCAATAGCATTAGGGTTAGGGCATAACGTAATCTCGGTGAGACTGATTACACAAACTCGGTGAGACCGAAATTAATGCAATAGGCAACAGAGAGTTTGCAAGCCCATCTCGGTGAGACCGAGATCCCATCGGTGAGACCGAATTGATTAGGGTTTCTGGCAGTATCTATGTCAAGAGAACTCGGTGGCGCAAGATAGAAAGTTTCGGTGGGGCCAAGTTTGACTTCTGGTTTGGGACAAATGTGGATATGAGAAAGTGGTTAAGGGCTTTGGAGCATATCACTAAGCACTTTGAGCAAGCAAGCCATTAAGTAACACTTCATCCCCTCTTAATAGTATTGGCTTTCCTATGGACTCAATGTGATCTTGGATCACTAAAATGAAAAATGTAGAGTCCTAAGCTTTGAGCTTGAGCCAATCATTTGTCTTCATCATCTTGAAGGGGTCCCACATCCTCTAGTCCATGCCACTCCACTGTTATACTTATCTGAAATATGCTAGATGAAAATATTAGGCCAACAAGAGATATGTTGACATTAATTACCAAAATCACCCGGGGAGCACTTGTGCTTTCAGTTAGGTATCACCGACGGTTGCTGCAAGAGTGACGTGTGCTTTTCGTTTGGGATCTCACACATTTCCTAAAAAATACGACTGGGATTGTATTTTGCATTGGGCACGATTTACTCCTAGTTCTCATGTGCGATAACGCGATATCACAAACGGTTCCGGAGAACCTACGCACACATAGTAGCGCTGCAAATCGTTGCGATCTGCTGTGTATCACCGATGGTTTCGCTATGATTGACGTATGCTTTCCGATGTGGATCACACACACTCATTTAGTTGAACCGTATGCGGAGCAATTGCCAGGTTAAAACAAAAATATCTCATTTTGAATCGGCACGCAAAAAGCAAATTCTCCACAATATTCAATTGAACAAATAAACAATAATATCCCATTTTGAATCGGCACGCAGAAAGCAAATTCGCCACAATATCCAATTGAACTAATAATGTCCACAGGAAGAACATTCATCAGATTTCGCAACAATTGCAATTGAACATATGGTAGCTAAATTCCAATGATTTGTCCACACATATATGCATTACATAATTAATCATAGTGTACGAAATACAAACACCTCATCAGATGGAAAACAATGGAACCATGCGTTATATGTTTAGCGGCTAAATCTTACTCAATGTTTCAGGAGAACACATGCTGAAATCTTCATTATCACTAGTGGGATTGATGTAGTGATCCAGGAAGAAGTCGCTGATAAATCTCCGAACCATCAACAATTCACCAGCCGGGAGCGGTTCAGGAGTCCTCGGGTTTAAGATGAGCTGCAGTATTTTTAAGATCAGAATGTGCCATATGAGTGGAGTAGAAGATATTAATTAAGATAGGCTTACTGATACTAATTTGCGAGGATTGTCACAACTACCAGCAGATTTGTAGATGGAGATCATGTTTCTGCAAACATAGTATCCACAAAGGTTGGTCCCTGCTTCTTGGTGAGGACACTGGAATTTCTTGTACAAAATTAGTCATGTAGTTGTCTTGTTAGGAACAACCTAACCCGTGTTAGATGTATTAATTTTTCTTTGAAAAAATAGAAAGAGGTTTATTTAGAAGCTTGAACATTTGACTAGCACAAGGAAAGGTATTTGCAGACTGTTGGATAAATATTCCGAAAATAACATATTTCGGTGTGTTACCGGAGAAACGATCTCGTGCTGCACGGGTTGTTCCGTCTTGAACAGGTTCCCTAGTTTAGTTTTCCACAATGCAAACACACTACAAATGATGATGAATTTTGACAACATCAATTATTGAACCAAATATGAATGCAAATTAATTTCAACATCATGGAATTCAATACATATCCAAGAATTGTTGAACATGCATCAGATCCTAAGCATTTGTTGACTCTCTGAGAGAATCGACGTAGTAAACTATGTTCTTGTTTCGAACAATGAATACCAATATCCAGTGATTGCTACATATTAAGAAAGTCATGAATATACGAATGATGTCGAAATCTGAAAGACAATCAGTGTATGCGTGGTTGTTTACTTCACTTACCGTTCATGATATGGCCAGAGAAATGATTCTGCATGGGACGTGTTTTCGAAGATATGAAGGACCGTGTTAACGGCCCAGTCCCGTCGGTCCTTACCATCTAATGTCATGCCATTTGCTAATGCAGGATCTATGAAATACACACTCTCCCTTTTTCTTCTCCGCGCGTTCAATCCCCTAAGAGGAATAAAATGCAGTTAGTTGTTTATCATTTACAGCTTTGTATGGAGAAGTTGATCAGATTTTGTTAAGTACTTCAAAAATCAGGCATCTAACAAGAGTGGCATCGAGCACGTTGAAGTTGAAGAAGAGATGTAAGTCCTCGAAACTCACATTGATGGAACCAGCATAGTGTCAGAAATGATCTCTATTGTAGTGGACTAGCAAAGCATGATGATCCACTAACATTTGATCCATGCAATATTCATGTAACTCACGGCAACTGGAGCTGCACTCATTAAAGTATTTGCCAACAAGAAATGGCTGGCCATGGACGTAATTGGGTGCTTCAAGTATGTATGCTTTACTTTTAGCAGACAACAATTCTACTTCTTCATCATCTATGGTGTCAGAAATAATATTACTCCCTGATTCGAACAAGCTGCTATTAATTTGGTTCTGGGCGATGAGTGCTTTAAGTAAGAGGCAATCATTCTCTTTCCTCTTCACTCTCCCGCCGCCCTTCCTCGTGGTCGTGGTTGTAGCATTTTTGGCCACTTCCTTCTTGGTACTTGAAGCATTTCTGGCAGAACGTCTGGTTGCCTGCAAGGTAGACTGCCGAGTAGAGCAGACGGTGAAGCTTGGACGGACTTCTTAGCAGACGGTTTATCTATGCCAGACCGCTGAGCTGGCGGTGCTGCTGTGACGGACTGCTAAGCTGTAGGAGCAGAGGTATCGGACTGCTGACCATGAGTTGAAGCTATGTCGGGTTTCTGCGCAGGTGGTGCCAACTTGTCAGTGTGCTGAGGAGGCCGTGCCAATGCGTTGGTTTGCTGAGTATGAAGCGCTGATGCATTGGTATGCTGATCACGCGCCTGCGGACCGACGGACTGATGAGCAGTCGGTTCTGGACCTACAGACTGCTTAGCAAGCGGTTCCAAAGTATCAGACTGCTTAGCAGTCTGTTCCACCAGGTTGGTCTGCTGAGCATGTGCTGCAGCTGGGTCTCCCCCCGCTGCTTCAGCGACCGACATCTGAACTGGTGGTGCGTCATCAGCAGTTGTAGGCCCTTGCAACTGGCTGCTTTGGGGCGGAGGATGACATGACATGTACACCACAAAGTCGGGCCGGCTGATCACAGGTTGATGCATCAGCCCGCGAGAGCTGCTGTGGCAAGGAGAGCGTCACCGGTTGAGGGGCAACAGTGGTTGCTCTTGGTGGGGCTTCAGGAATCTCATCGATGAATTATATTTCCTTTCGTGGCCA
Organism: Triticum urartu; assembly: GCF_003073215.2. Classification (NCBI taxonomy): domain Eukaryota; kingdom Viridiplantae; phylum Streptophyta; class Magnoliopsida; order Poales; family Poaceae; genus Triticum; species Triticum urartu. The sequence continues at coordinate 628,440,666 of NC_053024.1, read as the reverse complement.
TTGGATGTGATGTAACAGTGTTTCTCCCAAGGTCCTTTGCTCATTGAAGTCTCCTAGGACATTCTTCAGGGCAAATTCATTGAATCTAGGCTTTACTTCGGGCACGTAGCACTTCACACAGCCTGGCTTCAATGGCACATTATCCAAGAAGAGGCCATCTTCCAAGAAGGGTGGGCAAACTCAGGCTGTTGCACATTTTAATGTACCTTCATAATGTGTAAGCACGCCCTTCAGTCTATCTTTCATTCTAGATAGATCAGATATAGCATCATCACGAGCAGCTGCAGTCTCAGTGTCGCTGGGGTCAGCTGATGCACAACTACTCTTGTGCAGTGTTTTCACGCAATAAGAGCATCATCCATGCCCGCCTCCCCTCCCATCTGCTGGCTATCTGTCAGTGTTAGAGTCTTCTACATCATCATTGACTCAACATCCTTTTGAACAGCCGGATAAATCTCCTTATTCAACTGTTCAAACAATGCATTCTGCTTCTTTGCTGAGTGTGAGAGTCCTCTTGTGTGGGACATTAAGACCTATACCCCTTGCACGGCCAGGGGGCTCTTTTGTCTCCAGAGCAATGGACAGAATGTCGCATGGCCCTGAGTTCCTGTAGAACCTTCCAGGGATCTTGGAAGCCTCTACCATCACTTCATACAGTTTGGCGTCAAGTGCGTTTTCAAAGTAATAAGTTCCGTCATCACGCCTCTTTGCACGTGCCCGCAAGTAGTCTCTGGTGCGTTCGCCCCTGATTTCACTAAAGGCCGGATTCCCACCAGCCGCTACTGCTTCTTTCTCCTCATGTTCCCATATCAGTTTCATACCGTAGTATCCTACCACACCCATACGGTGGGGGTGTATGTTCTTCTTCTGAAGTTCTGATTGCTTGAAACTCTTCTCAACAAACTCTGGAGTTGCCCTGACCCTTTTGAATTCTGCGCAGTCTGCCTTTGTAATTTGAGGGTATGCGGGGATTGGGTCCTTTCCTTCACTCAAATACTTCTTGTACATCACGTGCTTCCAATTTCTCCAAGCATCCCTAGCCTTCTTCAGTGCAGCGTGTTCCACCTGCATTCTCCACTGCTCTGGAACGTTGAAGTGATCCATGATATCATGGACTATCCTTCGCCGTGTTTCTGTGTCAGCCTTCCGAAACCCCGGCAGATTAATGTTGAGCCTTGCCCTGCTAACAAATCCACACACACTCCTGAACCTCATGCATGCTTTATCTGGTTTAGTTGGAGCCCAGGACTTTAAATCAATCTCGGTAACTTCATATACACCTTTAGGCTGGTGTGTGGGCTTCCTTGGAGCGTTACTTCGTGTCCTTATCGGAAGGGTAATTGATGCAACTCTATCCCGTTCAAGACTACTTGATCCCTCATAATCTGCTGAAGACCTAGGGTTGTCCGAATCAGATGAAGATACATGGCCTGAATGAGTGTTGTCGCTGCTACTCGGCATCTACAGAGAACACATGCGAAACTCAGGAAAGGAGGATAAGCATAAAACTAACAACTTGGTATCAAGCTTTCTAAACATGTCATGCAATAATTTAGAAAATGTACGACTAATTTGTTAAGTTTGTGTGACTCAGGCGCCCGCGATCTATAAATAGGCAGTAACTTATTGGAACAAATACAGCTTATATGTAGTAAGGAAGGTATATAATGAACATATATACGCTCTCCATTATTTTATAGCCAATTTGGGAACATACAGAATGAAATTGGAAGAGGGATTGCGAGGAAATATGCCCCACCGTGATGGAGAGCAGTAACTAACAGGCTTCTTAATGCAAACCCGGTCGGACCACAGGAGAGGCGAGGGTTACTGCATCGATATGCTCGAGGGTGGCTGGCGAGAAAATGAAGACGGCAAGGCGTGGGCCGCCGCGCGTTGGAAATTGCAGTGGAGGTAGGCTTGACGCCGAAGAGCGGGCACATGGCCGGGGTGAGCACAGCGGCACCGGTGAGGGTTCTGCTGTGGATCTGGTGGGAGGGGGAGCTGGCGAAGGAGATTGGGTGGACTAGTTGAGTGAAACGAGGGCGGATGGTGGGGGGGGGTGTTGGGGACTCCAGGTGTTGGCGGCCTAGGTGAAAAGGGTGAAAAATATCCCCGGTCGCCACGCGCGCGGAAAGGCCTATGCAAACGATTGCCTCTAAGCGCTCGTGTGCACAAACAGAATAATTTCATTTGAAATGAAGACGTGAGTTCATCGTTTTGCCTCTAAAATTTTCCCACGTAACCCAATCACAATTTTACCACGGGTTTGATTTGCTGGCGCATTTCAGGTCTCATGTGCTATATGTAAGACATTTTTTGGCATTTACCGTGCATGTTGGCATATAAATCAATTCCTAGTCGGACTGCATTTCTTGTCGAAAGGGATGAGGATTGCCGTTCAATCTGGGAGCATCCAATAGTGCAGACGTACGATTCGTGGGGTTTGGATTCTGGCCAATCAAAATGCACGACTCAGATCGCACGCACAGTGAGGGGGGCATCGGCCACGGTTTGGTAGGCGCACGGCTTTCGTGTGTGAACCATGTGCTATTTGAAAACATTTTTGGGAGGGGCTATTTGAAAACATGCACATGTTTTGTCGAAATGGATGAGGATCGCCGTTCGATCAAGGAGAATCCAACGGTGCAGACGTATGATCCGTGGGGTTTGGGTTCTGGCCAATCAGAAAGCACGACTCAGATCGCGCGCGTGGCAGAGGGGTGTGGGGGGTGCATCGGCCATGGTTTAGTGGACTCACGGCTTTCGTGAGTGAACCGTGTGCTCTTTGAAAACATTTACATTACCTAACATCATATTTTTGTTCGAATGAAAACAGGAGTTCATCATTTCGCCTCTAATTTTTTCCACGGTAAGAAATCGCGAGTATGGTGGAGAGTGTCATATACTAGCTCCCTTTGTAAACTAATATATAGTATCATAGAGTACGTACGTATCTTCATAATGCATATATATAGTATCATAGAGTAGTACTAGCTCCCTCTGTAAACTAATATATATATATATATTAGGTTAAGGAGGGGGTATATATCATAGATGACCGTACTTATGGCCATGCATGACACAAAGTAGTATAGCATTTTGAAGAAAATATGCCCTAGAGGCAATAATAAAGTTATTATTTATTTCCTTATATCATGATAAATGTTTATTATTCATGCTAGAATTGTATTAACCCGAAACTTAGTACATGTGTGAATACATAGACAAACTAAGTGTCACTAGTATGCCTCTACTTGACTAGCTCGTTAATCAAAGATGATTAAGTTTCCTAGCCATGGACAAGAGTTTTCATTTGATGAACGGGATCACATCATTAGAGAATGATGTGATGGACAAGACCCATCCGTTAGCTTAGCATAATGATCGTTAAGTTTTATTGCTATTGCCTTCTTCATGACTTATACATATTCCTCTAACTATGAGATTATGCAACTCCCGAGTACACGAGGGACACCTTGTGTGCTATCAAACGTCACAACGTAATTGGGTGATTATAAACGTACTCTACAGGTGTCTCCAATGGTGTTTGTTGAGTTGGCATAGATCGAGATTAGGATTTGTCACTCCGAGTATCGGAGAGGTATCTCTGGGCCCTCTCGGTAATGTACATCACTATAAGCCTTGCAAGCAATGTAGCTAATGAGTTAGTTACGGGATGTGGCATTATGGAACAAGTAAAGAGACTTGCTGTTAACGAGATTGAACTAGGTATTGAGATACCGACGATCAAATCTCAGGCAAGTAACATACCAATGATAAAAGGAACAACATATGTTGTTATGCGGTTTGACCGATAAAGATCTTCGTAGAATATGTAGGAACCAATATGAGCATCCAGGTTCCGCTATTGGTTATTTACCGGAGATGAGTCTCAGTCATGTCTACATAGTTCTCAAACCCGTAGGGTCCGCACGCTTAATGTTCGGTGACGATCGGTATTATGAGTTTATGTGTTTTGATGTACCGAAGGTAGTTCGGAGTCCCGGATATGATCACGGACATGACGAGGAGTCTCGAAATGGTCGAGACATAAAGATTGATATATTGGACGGCTATATTCAGACACTGAAAGTGTTCCGAGTGATTTCGGAGAAAACCAGAGTGCCGGAGGGGTTATCGGAACCCCCCGGGGAAGTATTGGGCCTTAGTGGGCCTTAGGGAGGAGAGAGAGCAGCAGCCCAGGAGGTGGCGCGCCCTCCAAGGGGAGTCCGAATAGGACTAGGGGAGGGGGGCGCGGCCCCTCTTTCCCTCTCCCTCTCCCTCTCCTTTCCACCCCCTTCCTCCTTCCTAGTAGGACTAGGAAAGGATGAATCCTACTCCTACTAGGAGGAGGATTCCTCCTCTCCTTGGGCGCCACTAGGGCCGGCCGGCCTCCCCCTTGTCCTTTATATACGGAGGCAAGGGGGCACCCCAGGACACACAAGTTGATAGTTCCAAGCCGTGTGCGGTGCCCCCCTCCACCATAATCCACCTCGGTCATATCGTAGCGGTGCTTAGGCGAAGTCCTGTTCCGGTAGCATCATCATCACCGTCATCACGCCGTCAGCTGACGAAGCTCTCCCTCAACACTGGTGGATCATGGGTTCGTGGGACGTCACTGAGCCGAACGTGTGCAGATCGCAGAGGTGCCGTACTTTCGGTACTAGGATCGGTCGATCGTGAAGACGTACGACTACATCAACCGCTTTGTCATAACGCTTCGGCTTATGGTCTACGAGGGTACGTAGACAATACTCTCCCCTCTTGTTGCTATGCATCACCATGATCTTGCATGCGTGTAGGATTTTTTTTGAAATTACTGCGTTTCCCAACACATTTATTATATATATGTGTGTTACGGTATCTTCATATGTTACTGCTTCTTTGCCACATCATCATATTTTATATTCCCGAGTGCATGATATACCGGCTATGATACCCCCACTATGGCCACCCTAATAAGATTGGTCGTAATATGGGAGTATCAAGTGGTACGATGCATGCCAACTAGACTTTTTGGATGATGTGGCACACAGTTAAACCGGAAACGAGGGAGTATGAGACTAGCCACAATGGAGAGTACAATAGTAACATACACATATCCCTAGACTATATATGTTACTACCTTCATAGTGGGTAGTCACATAAGTGTAGTGTCATGCAAAGCTTCATTTATTAGGTTATAGACTTATATTGCATTGGGACATGTGATGTTACAGTAACTAGCTAAGTTATTGAAACTATCTCTCTCCTCATTAACTTATTGCCACATAAGCAAGTTTGCTGAGTTGGAGTCAATGTTACTGCTGAAGTTACTCCCACTGTGGCTAGTGATCTGATACTAGCTAGTCGTCTGTGATATACTAGCTACCTCACTAGAGCATGGTTAATAATACAACCAAGAGTCGGCTATAAGAAGTTGCCATGTCATATACATCCAACCTCTTAGCGGGCATATACAATAATACGTTTTATATATGTACTAGTTTATCAATAGTTGGCCCACCTTACATCATCGAAAAGTGTCTTGGGTCTCGTGTTGCAGCTGGCTCTACTAACCAAGAGCCCGCTTATCTTCTCTTTCCTCCAACTAATAAGCACATGTATATTATTTTATTCCTTATAGCTTGCTTAGACTACCCACAGTGGGAGGCTTGTGGAGAAAAAAAACAAAATTTGGCTCGGGAAAAAACTTGGGAAAAAATGACTATTTTGTTTTTTCTTGGTAGAGTTCCTCGCATGTCATTTGATCACAAAAACTTGCAAGCGCCTTGTGCACCCAAGCCACTTTGATGCCAAAAAATTTCATATTTTTTTAAATTTTCTTGCTATTTTAATTCAAATTTATTGTTCACAAGCGTGCAGATTAACTGTTTTTCCTCGCCACGAGCTCCTGGAATGTCCAAATAGCACGAAAAATTACACACATCTTGGGCACATGAGTATCTTTGATCTCACAAAATTTTAGATTTTTTTGCTATTTTTTTCAGGACGGTCAAAGCTGTTTGGCCGGACGATAACGGCGTAGAAGGGCATTTCTATAAGGGCACCTAACAGCGGAGGGGCAAATTTGAGCAGGCTTTCGAATTAGGGGTATATCTAATTAGGTGGTTCGAGTTAGGGACAGAAATGCAAATGGCCCTATTTATTATCTCGTGTCCTACTGGGCAAACTAGATACAATCCATTGGAGTTGTTGTATGTTAAGGTGTTGGTTGATGACATGGAATATTTTACCAACAAGCTAACATACAAACTGTTGGAGATGCCCTTACTCCCACTGTGGGTAGTCTAAGACTACCCACAGTGGGAGTAACATATATAGGCAGTAACATCACACATATCTAGGTTAAATAGATGATGTGGCATTGCAATAAATGAAGAAAGAGATGAAAGTGGTAGCATAGCTAGTTACTAATAGTATGAGTAACATCACACATATATATCAAGGCAAGATGTGTCTATAGCTTAATAAATGAAGTGTTGCATGTTACCACACACATATGTTACTCCCCACTATAGAGGTAGTAACATAGACTAGTAACATGCGCATGTTACTAGTCTATGTTACTACCCATTGTGGCTAGTCTTACTAGTAGTATGAGTAACATGACACATCTCAAGGTAAGATGAGTCTATAGCCTAATAAATGAAGTGTTGCATGTTACTACACATATGTTACTCCCCACTATAGAGGTAGTAACATAGACTAGTAACATTCTATGTTACCACCCATTGTGGCTAGTCTTAATTATGTCACTCTATTATGTACTTGCTCTAATGCATAGTATCATAGAGTAGCTAGTATCATATGTAGTACTTTATTTATATTGTCATGCATGACACATAGTAGCATAGCATTTATTATGATACGGTTTCATGATATGATACTTAACCCTCTCTTTCTTCATTTAATTAATTCTATGACAACTCATCAAAATTGCCTAGTTGGCTTGCATGATACTAGCTATAATAACCCCTTACTATCAGCCTAGCAAAGGTGTACAGATTATTTGTGCGCCGCTTTATGAGTTTTCATCCATTTGTTCGAGAAGTGGGGAGAAGTTTCAAACATTTTGGGCGTGAGGTGCGGCCACTGGCGTAGGCCTAGTTGGTATTTTAATTATAGGAAATTCAGATGGAGTTCGGACATCATCAAAATCAATGTGTGCCTGTGGCGTGCTCTCACGACCCCATGGAAAAAAATTGGTGAAGTTTGGCACAAGTTTTGATGACCGCTCCTTCCAAACCGAAGCATCTCACATGAAGGATCATGGTTTTCCAAAAGGAGACGTGTCAATTCAAACTCCTGTGGCCGGTGACTTCATCGTTTGGCCTCATAAAAATTTCCCCATGCTACGCAATCACCAATATACCACGTGTTTGATTTTCTGGCGCATTTGAGGTATGTTAGCTATATTTAAGACATTTTTCGAGATTAACGTGCATTTTGTGCATAAAAATAAAATTACAATCGGAACTGCATGTGCTGTCGAAAGGGATGAGGATCGCTGTTCGATCTAGGAGCATCCAATGGTGCAAACGTACGATCCTTGGGGTTTGGGTTCTGGCCAATCAGAAAGCACGACTCAGCTCGTGGGCAGGGTGGCGGGGTTTGGTCGGCACACGGCTTTCATCAACGAACCGTGTGCTATTCGCAAACCAGATTGCATATATTTGTTCACACATACTGTAGTGAGATCAATTGAGTGTGCTACCTCTATGATATAATAATAATAACAAAAAACATTTCATATTCATTTCCTGAGCTGACATCATATCAAGGTCAACATATTAACGGTTCTTACATCAACAGAAAACCGGGAATAACTCACAAATTCAGTACGCGCGATAGTTCTAAATTGAATGAATTAAGTTGCAGGGTAGGTATAAAGACTAGTATTACAAATTAATTCCCATGTACATGGGGGAATTGGGATCATTAAGTTGAACCCGAATAAACTTTGGGTTTTTGATGATTTTACGCTGCTCTGTTACACGGGTGCGAGATCCCTTGGCTGGCAACTCATCAAATTCATCGTACTCGTCCTAATCCGCAACATCGTCGACACCCAGTACTCTTCTCTTCCCATGCATTGCTAAATGTCTGTTCTTATGCAAGGGGTCCTCCACAAAGAAAATCTGGGTAGCATCGCTGGCAAGAATGAATGGCTCCACGTGATATGCCATCGTTGTCCTGTTAACACATGTCTTCCTGTACTCATCAATCCTTACCTGACCAAGAGGGATCCATGCACACCTGAATAATGCCACCTTAACTTTCACATAGTCAAGCTCCCAAATCTCTTTGATGGTTCCATAGTATACCCTTTTATCAGCTTCATTTACAATCATGCATTCTATTCGAACAAAGCTGTTCTAATATGAGGTCTTCTTATCATGTTCCTCAGTGTAGAACGTGTATCCATTTATGTCATATGCCTGGTACATCAGCACTATAGGTGATGGCATTTGTGCCAACCACGTAGCAATGCCATCGATGGATCCTTGTGCCAAATGATTCTTCAGCCATTCGGCATAGTTCTTAGTGTGCTCCTTCATCTCCACATAAGATGAAGGCACCACTGGTAAGAATCTATGGCGTATCTCCGCCAAGTGTTCTTCAGCATAAGCGATGAGAACTGAGCTGTTAAGCAGTACCGTCAAATGGGCTTTCTCTGCCAATTCTCTGGGTGTAGCCATTTGCGTGCGAGCAAGGACCGGCTTACCTTTCAGCCTTCCCTCGTGGCGAGAGAGGGGCAAACCTATAGGTATTTGTTTCATGTATTCGGTGGAAAACTCAACCACCTCCTCCGCGATATAACCTTTTAGGATGCTTGCCTCTGGATGGTTTCGGTTCCGACAAAAGCGCTTCAGTATTCCCATGAACAGCTCGAAGGGATACATGTTGCGAAGAAACACAGGACCACAATATTTGATCTCGTCGACAAGGTGCATAGTGAGATGGACCATGACATCAAAGAATGACGATGGGAGAAACATCTCCAGGTTGGACAATATTCTTGCAATATCATCTTGCATATTATCCAACTCTTTAGGATCTACAACTTTCTGCCATAGTTGTTTGAAGAAATCACAGAGGTCAATGAGTGTGTTTCTTATATCTTTGTCCACCAGATTCCTGATGGCCACCGGAAGGATTTGTGTCAACATTACGTGGAAATCATGTGTCCCAACTTCATTTTACCTGAGCTCACATCAACGAGACTTCTGATGTTTGCGCAGTAGGAAGAGGGTTTCAAACTGACAACAAATAGGTGAAGAACTGTGTTGCTTCTTTTGTACTGAAATTGTAACTCTGGCGAGCTTTGATGAATTTGTCATCATCTTCTACTTCAGTCTTGCGTTGTGATTGACTAGCAAGCATATCAAGCCATGAAACGTCACCATCCTTTTTTTACCTTTAATCTTGAGCAGAGTACCAAGGATGCTTTCACATACATTCTTCTCTATGTGCATCACATCGATGCAGTGATGTACACGTAAAATCTCCTAGTAAGGTAATTTCCAGAACACCGATTTCTTCTTAAACACTTGATCCTTGGGTGTGAGTTTCACCATCAAAGGGTGGTTCTGCCAAGCACAACATTAATTTTTTTAGCCATGTTGTGGACCACCTCCCCTTCATAGGGTCTTGGGCTGGCACCTGCCTCTGACATACCATCAAATTCATCTTTCATCTTTCGGTATGGGTGATTTCTCCATAAGAACCTACGATGACGCAAATACACTGTTTTGCGCGAGTTGGGAAGTCTTCTGCTAGCTGTCCTATCCATGCATGTGACACACCCTGCATCTCCCCATGTTTTCTGCCCCGATGTGTTGCCTAATGCCGGCATATCTTGAATGGTGTGCACCAGCATCGCATGTAGATTGAAAATCTCCTTTCTGTAAGCATCATAACATTTTACAGCAGGCGCATCTATCCACACTGTCAGCAATTCTTCTACCAGTAGCTGAAAGTAAATGTCGATGTCATTTCTAGGTTGCTTCAGGCCTTGGATAATCATTGACATCATAATGTATTTTTTCTTCATACACAACCAAGGAGCTAGGTTATATATGCACAGAAGCACCGGCCATGTGCCGTGATTGGTGCTCATATCGCCAAAATGATTCATCCTGTCAGTATACTCCCCGAGTCTTATACTTCTAGGATCCTTGGCAAAATTTTCAAATTTTTTCGATTAATTCCCACTGAGCCCCATCTTTCGGGTGCCTCATAAACCTATTCGCAATTCGCTCATCATGATGCCACCGCAACCTCTTTGCCTCTGTAGGGTTTGCAAACAAATGCCTTAACCTTGGAATTAAAGGCAAGTACCAAACAACCTTGAACGGGATTCCTGTCTTGATCTCGTCGTCCAATTTGTACTTGTCCTTTGCTGTCATGCGCTTGTATCATGCATGCTTGCATGTGGGACATGCAGGAAAATCTTTGTACTCACCACAGTACAATATACAATCATTCACACGAGCGTGTATCTTCTGTACTTCAAATTCCAATGGACAAACAATTTTCTTCGCTTCATTCATGTTTCTGGGGAGCACATTATCTTTCGGAAGAATTTCTTTCAAAAGACCTAACATCTCCGTGAAGCCCTTGTTTGATAGACCGTTTGCTGCTTTAAATCTGAGAAGCGCCAGGGTGGCACTCAACCTGGAATATTTCTTTTTGCAACCTGGATACAATTCTTTCTTGGAGTCCACATCAATAGTTGGAAGATCCTTATACCCAATCATATCCTTTTCCGGGCCCTCGAAATAAGCAATCATAGCATCAAAATCTCGCATATCAAGATCGTCGTCATCTGCGTCGACATCTTGGTTTTCTAGTGGGCATTTCGGCTTTTCGGTGTTCCATTGGTAGCTAGACGCCTCAACCCCGATGTTAGATTCAACATCCATGTCACACTGATCGGGGTTTGGCATCTCACTGCCCAGGGTATCTTCATCCATGACCTCCTCTTCACCGTGTCTAGTCCAACACATATATCCATCCATGAATCCCCTAGTGACTAAGTGCATCTGGACATCTGCAACTTCATGTCATTCTGTATTGGCACAATCAATACATGGACACAGGATGTAATCCGCATTACCAATTCTCCTCTTTGTACTTTCATCCAAATTCATGAACTCTGTCATGCCACTGATAAAATTTGCGGTTTTCCGATTCTTTATCCATCGAGATCGTTCCATCTACAACACATGAACGGTAATTAAAAACAAAACAACAACATTAATACACGGATTAACTGCTGCACAAAGATGCATGCATAAATCACAAGGCTTTATTTTAATAATTACTGAGGGCGCTCCATGTTGTTATCCAGACGTGCAATGACAAAAATTAATAGCCAGTCAATTTACATGCAGAGTACTAGTTACAACACTAACTTAGGAATTAAATACCTTAATTTAGCCACTCACGAAAGGAATACCTTAATTAATTAGCCGCGCGGTGACCTCCACCCAGCAGACAGACAAGCACGATATCGCGGCATGCCAAGACAGCAGGGTCGAGGAGCAAAGCTTAGTGCGGCTGCCGCTTGAAGTTCGACCTCCACTATCCCGCCATCGACCTTGATGGATGTGCTCGAATCACGCCGCTACCGACCTCGATGGTTGAGCTCCTCCTATCTCCCGCCGCAGACCGAGGATTGACCTCCTATGGCGCCGCCACCACCCACCGACCGAGGATTGACCTCTTCTCTGGTAGCCGCTGCCTAGGCCGCCGTTGCCATCTCTAAATGCAGAGTGGCTGTTTACACGGTATCTCACCGTAACTCAATTATATGGACAGGGTAGTACATCACATACGGTTATGTAACGGCAACCGTGTCTAACCTACGTTGTCTTTCACATGGTTTGGTGCGGAAATCATGTGTGACGTTGTAATACCTAACACAAATGACATGTACAAACAGTGTGCCGTATACAACATATATAGTGCCATTAGTAGTTCCCGACCGTTATCGTATCTCCACAGGTTCCCCATTTCCCCCAAATCCCTACATAGCCTCCAAATTCCCTCGCGTGGCGCTGGCATTGGGGGAATGCGGACGAGTGGTGCTGATGGTTTCGGTGCGGCTACTCCTGCTCGTATCATCGCCACGACGGTGGTCGCTGCCGAGCACTTGCCTAAGGTCATCAAAAGGCAGGTGTACTACGGATCCAAATCGTCCTGTCAGGTTCCAATCTATCCCGATCTTTTTTAGCATGTCCAAAGTATAGCTCCTTGCTGAATCCGTCCTGAATGACCCCCCCCCCCCAGGAAAGCGATCTGCCGCCGGATCCGGAGCTTGACTCTAGATTCTCGCAACACGAGTTCGACTCCGAGTTTTGCGCCACCAAGAAGTACCAAAAGCTGAGTTGTGTGCACGGGCACACTCCCGCTCGACGTGTATGCACGGAGGGATTCGACATTGGCAGGCGGTTTCTCAGTTGCCCCTTAGAGGTTAGTGCTAATTAAGTTCATCATTTTACTTCAATTAATGCCACCGCTCATCCAGAATACTATTTAACATTGGTAGGGATATGAGGCTTGTGCCTTTGTTAACTAGCTGGATGAAGAATGGCATGGCAGGGCTCGGAGTGTTATCACCAAGCTCGCGAAAGATAAAGTAAAGCTGAAGAAGAAACTGGCTGATCTGGAATGTACAATCAGTACGATGAAGCAAAAAGAATCAATCACAGGCAACAGATGAAAGCAAGAGACAAGAAGGAACTAGCATGTGCAGTTGTGGTTGTCGCATTAACCATGTTCTATGCGCTGTTTGCAATGATGATTAGGGGTTTTGTTTGACAGTATTGCTAAAGCACATCTAGATGTGCTCTAAGTAATGCACTTCTAGGTCCTATGCCATTGATTTATGCGAACATTCGTGCATATATTTTTCTTTGTCTTTTTTCTTTTCCTTTCTAGTTTGATTATTACTGGCTTTATCAATAAAAAGAGATAAATGTATTGCTTGCCAACTGTCCTACTCCGTTCGTACCGGTACCGGTGCATAATCCCAAAACTTGTTCCTTGTTTTTGTCCTGAAAAAGGAAACCATCCAAATAGCCAATAGGAGCCCTGCGCAACCCCGGGAATTTGGAGTGACTGGGTATAATTGCGGTTGATTATATCAGCAGTTAGATAATACGTCAACCCCCGCTTCAATTCCCCCTCCCCGCGCAAGAAAAAACCCATGCTTCAATTGGTAGTTCCTCTTCTCTGCATACCCTGCGCGCTTAACTGTCCACCATCTTCATCGCCCTCGGCAGGCCGCGCTACACACTGGCACACACTCTGCAGCCATGTCGAGCGATAGTGAGGACGACAGTTCAACCAACAATCTGGCGCCCGACGATAGGTCAACATCGGAATCATCGCGCTCGTCTTCTATGAGTCTGGCGTCGAGCCCAGTCCTCGATTATATCCGGTTCATGGAAGGGACGCTGCCTCCGGAGTCGTCAGACGATAACCAGACGGACGAGGAGCAGTCGGATTACGAAAAAGAGGATGACGATGATGATGAGGAGGAATGATTGAACGAGGAGGAGGACGACGACGACATAAATGACGATGACGATGACGGCGGCGATGAAAAGCCAATGGTCAGCGGCAAGAAGCGTCCTCGCCAAGACGATGTCGCAGGGCCATCCAACAACAACAACAATAAGGACTAAATTAAGCAGACTATATATATCTCTGTTTATCCTATCAATCTCATCACAGACGGTTAGTAATATGCATTTGACTGAGATCTTCTACATTATCGCCCATATGTTGGTTTGTTGAACTGTGTGCCCTGACGAGCACACAATTCACAAAAAAATCATATGGGCTGTCTATAGTGATCGCACACAATTCTGCTTACCGATCTGTTCACCTCAATCATCACAAACGGTTCATCGGAGTGAACTGTATGCCGTATATCGCACACACCTTGATCTCGCTGCCCATTTCTGTTGTTCTGTCTCATCGCAAATAGTTCGTACAGATCAACCATATGCCCTTCATCGCACACACAACTATAATCTAAACCGTGTTTGATGCATCCTCCATCGCAAATGATTTGCACCTTTTTTGACGGTTTTCATACACCACCGATTGCGATTATTGCATCGCACACAGTTTCTCGAAGGGTCTCTGATCGTAGTGTCACATTAGCAGCATCCTCCAGTAGTGGGTACTGTAGTTTGTGTGGATCACCTGACTCATGGAGGCACTCCCTTATGAGTTGCACCACCTCTAGATGCATATGGGCGCTAGTTGATGATGACTTGGCTCATAAGCTAATATCCATCACCGAACCTAAGACCAAGCAGTGGCTGTTTAGTCTCATGGAATCACTCTTGCATGATTAGTTTGTGCTTCGTTCGGTCACCTTATGGGCGATTTGGGCAGCTCGACGCAAGGCCATTCATGGAGGTATCTTTTAGACTCCACAAGCCACATTTTCTTTTAGAGCTAGATCAAATAAGAGGGACCAAACCATCACGTAGTGGGCATGCACCACCAGTGGCACAACAGTGACCCAAAGCCCCTCCAACTGGATATGCCAAGATCCATGTCGATGCGGGGCTAAGAAAAGGGAGGGGTGGAGCTGTAGCGGTAGTTTGCCGTGATGGCAATGGTCAGTACCTGGGCAGCTCATCGCTTGTAAAAGAAGGAGTTGAAGATGCGACCACTCTGGAGGCCATTGCATGCAGAGAAGGGACTGATCTAGCAACGGATCTTAATGTCCAGAATTTCATCATAGCATCAGACTCAAAGCAGGAATTCTCTGATATTTCCAGATGCAGTAGAGGCATATATGGCGCAATAATTAGTGAGATAAATCTTCATGTTTCTCAACTTCATTGTAAGATTACTTTTGAAGGTTGTGATGTTAATTATGAAGCACATGGTCTAGCCAAGTTTAGTCTTTTACTAGGTACAGGGCGCCACGTTTGGTTGGGCCAACCCAATGACCTAAACTATATCCCACTATCTGTGGACTTTGATGAATAAAACTTGGTTCACCCCTAAAAAACATATACAAGTATATCGCCTACCCCATTGTTCTCTTGCTGGACGTTGAAACCCTATCGTTGATTTTGATCTTGTTGGAGACCATCCTTTGTTTCTGACAGTATAAAAGCATAAAAATGTGTCTAAAAGTAATGTTTTTAATTTTTGTTTTGATAATAAACACTTGAAAATGCTATGATGTTGAGATAATGGTTTGGAGCTGTGCCTTGGATGCTGAGATAATGAGATTACCCTCTGAATAAAATTCTATGTTAACTTTTTTTGTATGAAAAACTATAGGATGCTCAAAATGAGCATCGAAGAAGCCTGCATAACTAAATGAAAATGATGGATCAATGATAGGAAGAACTGTGAAGATTCACAACCTCTGCATTGCCCATCCTGGCGACATGGGGAAACCTCACCGACACTACCTCCTAGCCCAGCCTCCCCTCTCTCTGGTATCTTCTCTACCTGTGGATCTCACCGACGAAGCATGGGCAAGCTCCAGGGAGGGTGGCAGCGAGGCATCTCACTAGATGCCTAACCTCCCAGATCTTGGCCCTCAGAGGTACGATGGACAAGGTTCCTCGCACCACGGGGGCTGCTCCAGGGATGAAGTGGGTGTGCCTGCAAGTGGTTGTGCAGTGGTGGAGCGCTTTCCACCAGCGCGATACAGCAGGTGCCGTAGCGGCATGCCCGACCTGGGTCCTGCGGGCTGGTGTCCATGGCCGACCCGGCATGGTTGCCCTGATTCAAATCTGGACGTCTTGGTGGTGGTGATCCTGATACGACCGTCCGAATGATGGTGGCTGCAGAGACTTCCTGTGATTCTACGGCGGTGGTGGTCACCGAAATGTCTTCAGAAGGGTTCATGTCTCATGATCCCATGGTTAAATTTCGGCAATGAGATGCAAACTATGGACGACGACTCGACGTAGAGGGATAGTTATGAAGTGGCGGCGCTTGCACATCACATGTAGCCGTTGGGATCGTGAAAAAGTGGTGGGGACAGTACATGAGTAACTTCGATGGTGGTTCTAGTCGAGAATCCGGTCTTGAATTCCTCAGTGAAAGCCTCGGTCTGAGACGAGTTGGTTATACCTGTCAATGATAAAAAAAATCGTCATTACCTTGTTAAACGACTGCTCAGATATGTTCGAATTGATTTTTCAGGGTGATAACCTAGTTCCTGGCCTTAGTGGTAATTGGATCCGATGACTATGACGCTTCAATGTCGCTCCCTTCTCGAAGGCGTCGTTGTTGTAGAACCTCGTCATTCGCATGGTGTCACTAGATGATTGGTGCATATATGATCATTGTTGCAGCGATTGCGGATTTGATCACTCTATTTTTTTCCTCGTATACACAGAGCTTTGGTCTTATATAACTTTGTTAATTTTTTTCACAAGTACGCGAAGCTTGCTTATCTTTTCATGGATAGAAGGAAATGAAATGAATACATAATAAGATACAACACATGACACAGACAGAAACTGGGATTAGCAAGACACTGGAGCAGAGAGAAAGGAGATGCTCAGCCCGAACAATAGAAAAACTACAGCCAAGCCCACTAAGCCTAGAACTAGAGGGGCTGGACGAACCAGCATGACATCGATCATCTTCAAAGCCATCACCGGGGATGCCGTCATTCGATACGAAGAACTGGACCAAAGGTTTGCTAGTCGCGGGCGTGTTTTTGTGTGTGTGTGTGTGTGTTGGTGGTGATTGCGTGCATCCTATCTATGGAGAGACCAGTTACATCCTCATCGAGTTTGTATCCTCTCGGTGCTTCATTTTAACTCAATAAAATCCATCCTTTTATATATATAAAAGAAGAACTGCCAAGATTATTCAGGAGGCAAGGACGCCGAATGGCCGAAGAGGAGAAAGCAAGAGCACAGGACGACTGGAAGGATTAAAATCCACACGACGCAGGCAACAAGATAAACACTCTGCTGCTGCTAAGTTGTGGGTTATGAAAAAAAAACCTGCAAATGTTAACGCCTGAGGGAATGCTGGACTAAGGGGTCCTCGGGCGTCCGGCCTGTTATATAAACCGTGTCCGGATTGGACTCTACTTGGCGTGGAAGGCAAGCTTGGCGACCGAAGATTCCTTCTTATGTAACCGACTCCATGTAAACCCTAGATCCCCTCGGTGTCTATATAAACCGAAGGGGATAATTCGGAAAGGACACCATACATACTCATTACCATACCCCCATAGGCTAGACTTCTAGGGTTTAACCATTATGATCTCGTGGTAGATCCACTCTTGTAACACTCATATTCATCAATATCAATCAAGCAGAACGTAGGGTTTTACCTCCATAGAGAGGGCCCGAACCTGGGTAAACATTGTGTCCCCCGTCTCCTATTACCATCGATCCTGGATGCACAGTTCGTGACCCCCTACCCGAGATCCGCCGGTTTTGACACCGACGTTGGTGCTTTCATTGAGAGTTCCACTGTGTCGTCGACAGAAGGCTCGATGGCCTCTTCAATCATCAGTAACGACGTTGTCCAGGGAGAAACCTTCCTCCCCGGACAGATCTTCGTATTCGGTGGTTTCATACTGCGGGCCACCTCGTTTGGCCATATGGAGCAAATCAAAAGCTACGCCCCTGGCCATTAGGTCAGATTCGGAAGCCTGAATTACGTCGCGTACATCCGGGGAGATTTGATCTTCGACGGATTCGAGACCGCGGCATCTGCTCCTCATTACCTCGATGAAACTGGCCTAAACCTGTCATCGGGCCGCATCCAGGAGATAGCTCCTGTAGAAGCTCTGGCCTTAAATCCGGAGCAGATCTAGTCGCCCAAAGATGGGAAGCTCGACCCCATCACGGGGGCTACTGATTCAGCGGCACTGGAGCCGCATGCAGATCCCACTTCATACGGTATCCGCATCAACGGAACCTCAGACTCGCCTCTGAGGCCAAACTCCAAACCCCGCGAGCCCGCGTATACCGAACTCGATCGGTTGTCGATCTTCAACTTCAGCGCCGCAAATGTCTTCCAACACTCGCCCATGGGTGACATGCTAAACTCGCTAAAAACCCTATCCCTGGCAGACGACTCGTCACCGAACTATATTCGGTTCGAACTTTCGGCGGACGATGGAGAATTTTGTTTCCCACCCGCCACCCACTTCATAGCCACTGTTGAAAACCCAACCAACACACCCGACCCCAGCTCCGAAGACATCGACGGTGTGGACGACGATGAGGGGCAGGGTCAGAGCTTACTACCCGCTCGACACGTGACGACTGCTTCCTGGTATGACGTGTGCTTGTTAGACACACCTTACGACACTCTCGACGATGATAAGGAGGATCCGGTCGAGAATAAACCGCCTGGTACACAGCCCGGACACCGGCACCCTAGGTCACATCGCCCAAGAGAAAACACTGCCAGCACCAGAGAAGACGGCACTTCGGACAATAAAGACCCTGTTAAGGTAGAATCCGAGCAGGATGAACAGGAAGGCGGGCAAGACAGCTCTGATGAACAGACCACATACGGGGACTCCGAGGACAACAATTATCTCCCACCCTCCGAGGAAGAGGAGACCTTCGGCAACAAGGATTTTACCATGCCCAAGGAACCTCTAGAGCAGGAGCGCTTTAAACGCCGGTGATACTTCCATTTTGCATCATGATTTTATATCAATATTTATTGCATTATGGGCTGTTATTACACATTATGTCACAATACTTATGCCTATTCTCTCTTATTTTACAAGGTTTACATAAAGAGGGAGAAGGCCGGCAGCTGGGATTCTGGCTGGAAAAGGAGCAAATATTAGAGACCTATTCTGCACAGCTCCAAAACTCTTGAAACTTCACGGATGATGTTTTCCAAATATATAAAAAACATTGAGCGCAAGAACTTCACCAGGGGGGCACACCCTACCCACGAGGGTGGGGGGCGCGCCCTACCCCCCTGGGCGTGCCCCCTACCTCATGGGCACCCTGGTGGCCCTCCGGTGACCATCTTCTGCTATATGGACTCTTTCGATGGGAAAATATTCATAAGCCATCTTCTCGGACGAAACTCCGCCGCCACGAGGCGGAACCTTGGCGGAACCAATCTAGGGTTCTGGCGGGGCTGTTCTGAGGGGCTTGTTCAGGGTATCTTCACCCCGACCAGTAGAGCAAAGAGTTGCTCCTCAACCTACTGAACCTACTGAAAATGAAAATGCTTGCTTTGAAATCACTTTGGGTATGGTAGAAAAACTGCTAGCTAATCCTTTTTTAGGAGATGGGACAAAACATCCTGATGAGCATCTAATATATGTGGATGAAGTTTGTGGATTATTTAAGCTTGCAGGTGTACCCGGAGATGTTGTAAAGAAGAAGGTCTTCCCTTTGTCTTTGAGGGGATATGCATCGACATGGTATAGGCTATGTGATGATATGGAGTCTTGGAACTACAAACGATTGAAATTGGAATTTCATCAAAAGTTCTATCCTATGCATCTTGTTCATCGTGATTGCAATTATATATATAATTTTTGGCCTCGCGAAGGAGAAAGCATCGCTCAAGCTTGGGGGAGGCTTAAATCAATGTTATATTCATGCTCCAATCATGAGCTCTCAAGAGAAATGATTATTCAAAATTTTTATGCTCGGCTTTCTGGTAACAATCGCACCATGCTTGATACTTCTTGTGCTGGCTCTTTTATGATGAAGACTATTGAATTCAAATGGGATTTATTGGAAAGAATTAAACGCAACACCGAAGATTGGGACCTCGACACTGGTAAGGAGTCAGGTATGACACCTAGTTTTGATTGTGTTAAATATTTTATGGATACCTATATTTTTCGTGAATTTAGCACTAAATATGGACTTGACTCTGAGATAGTAGCTTCTTTCTGTGAATCTTTTGCTGCTTATGTTGATCTCCCCAAGGAGAAGTGGTTTAAATATCATCCTCCAATAGAAGTAAAAGTAGCTGCACCTATTAAAGTTGAAGAAAAGACTATTACTTATAATGATCCTATTGTTCCTACTTCTTATGTTGAGAAACCGCCTTTCCCTGTTAGGATAAAGGATCATGCTAAAGCTTCAACTGTGGTTCGTAAAAGCAATATTAAAACATATACACCTCCTGAGCAAGTTAAAGTTGAACCTAATATTGCTATTGTTAAAGATCTCTTGTCTGATAATATAGATGGGCATGTTATTTATTTCTGTAATGAAACTGCCAGAATTGCTAAACCCCGTGATACAGATAAACCTAGACTTATTAGATGGGTTCTCTTGCTACAAGAATTTGATTTGCATATTGTTGATAGAAAAGGAGCTCAGAACCCCGTTGCAGACAACTTGTCTAGGTTAGAAAATGTGCTTGATGACCCACTACCTATTGATGATAGCTTTCCTGATGAGCAATTAAATGTCATAAATACTTCTCATACTGCTCCATGGTATGCTGATTATTCTAATTATATAGTTGCTAAGTTTATACCACCTAGTTTCACATACCAGCAAAAGAAAAAGTTCTTTTATGATTTGAGCCATTACTTTTGGGATGACCCACATCTTTATAAAGAAGGAGTAGATGGTGTTATTAGACGTTGTGTACTTGAGCATGAACAGGAACAGATCCTACGCAAGTGTCACTCCGAAGCTTATGGAGGACACCATGCTGGAGATAGGACTGCACATAAGGTACTGCAATCTGGTTTTTATTGGCCTACTCTCTTCAAGGATGCTCGTAAGTTTGTCTTATCTTGTGATGAATGTCAAAGAATTGGTAATATTAGTAGACGTCAAGAAATTCCTATGAATTATTCACTTGTTATTGAACCATTTGATGTTTGGGGCTTTGACTATATGGGACCTTTTCCTTCCTCAAATGGTTATACACATATTTTAGTTGTTGTTGATTACGTTACTAAGTGGGTAGAAGCTATTCCAACTAGTAGTGCTGATCATAACACTTCTATTAAAATGCTTAAAGAAGTTATTTTTCCAAGGTTTGGAGTCCCTAGATATTTAATGACTGATGGTGGTTCACATTTTATTCATGGTGCTTTCCGTAAAATGCTTGCTAAATATGATGTTAATCATAGAATTGCATCCCCTTATCACCCTCAGTCTAGTGGTCAAGTAGAATTGAGTAATAGAGAACTCAAATCAATTTTGCAAAAGACTGTTCATAGGTCCAGAAAGAATTGGTCCAAGAAACTTGATGATGCATTATGGGCCTATAGAACTGCATATAAAAATCCTATGGGTATGTCTCCGTATAAAATGGTCTATGGAAAAGCATGTCACTTACCTCTCGAACTAGAACACAAGGCTTATTGGGCTATTAAAGAACTTAATTATGATTTTAAACTTGCCGGTGAGAAGAGGTTATTTGATATTAGCTCACTCGATGAATGGAGAACCCAGGCATACGAAAAGGCCAAGTTGTTTAAAGAAAAAGTTAAAAGGTGGCATGATAAAAGAATACAAAAGCGTGAGTTTAATGTAGGTGATTATGTATTGCTATACAACTCTCGTTTATGATTTTTTGCAGGAAAACTTCTCTCTAAATGGGAGGGTCCTTACGTTATCGAGGAGGTCTACCGTTCCGGTGCCATAAAAATCAACAACTTCGAAGGCACAAATCCGAAGGTGGTGAACGGTCAAATAATCAAACACTATATCTCAGGTAATCCCATAAATGTTGAAACCAATGTTATTGCAACCGTAACCCCGGAGGAATACATAAAGGACACTTTCCGGAACGTATCAGACTCCGAAAAGGAATAGGTATGTGGTACGGTAAGTAAACCGACTCCAAAACAATTTGTAAGGCAATATTTCTCCGTTTTGGAATATTTAGAAAAATAGAAAAATAACCAGCAGCCCGGAAAGGACACGAGGGCCCCATGAGGGTGGAGGGTGCACCCTACCCTACTGGGCGCGCCCCCTACCTCGTGGGCACCTCGTGTGCTCTCCGGACTCCGTTTTCTTACAAGACACGTATTTTGGTTGGTAAAAATTCATTATATAATCTCCCGGGGTTTTTGACTCCCGTATCACGCAAAAATGTCCTGTCTTTGTTTCGAGCTGTTTTTCTGACAGATCTAGATTATCATGACGTCTCCAAGTGCTCCCAAGGACAAGTTCTTCAAGAAGGTCATCAACCCTTACCTCGCGGAGGTGCAACGACACCCTCAAACCATTGAGATGCGTGATGGGTTGCTGCACATCCGTGATGCTGAGGGACCGAAGGGGAACGGAAGCATGGAGACGAGACTCGAAGCAATGGAGCAACAAGTTTTCAAGTGTCAGGGGATGGTGGAGCGTGGACTCAACTCCAACTACATGATGATCGTAGAGTTCACCAACAAACACAAGCTGGATGCCGACGACATCGGGGAGACCATCTTCAAGGTTCACGAGAAAATCGAGCACCTCAAGCTCAGATCTATGACCTGCAAAACCAAAACTGTGAGTATGAATATAGATTCAAAAGGATGAGTTTGGCTGCAGATTTGAGGATCCCGGAGACTCGGTCATCCTTCTCTGATGGTGAGCCTATGCCTTGGAAGAAGGACGACAAGCCTACGCCATCAACAAAATCACCACCGTCTCCTCCAACAAAGAAGAATTGAGTATCTGGTATGGGCACTCTACTTGGCAACTGCCAAGCTTGGGGGAGTGCCCCGGTATCGTATCACCATCACTTTTCTCTTTACCGTTTTTCTTAGTTCAATCCTTTTGGTAATATCTTGATCTAGTAGAATAAAAGTTCTTAGTATGATCTAGTTGTGAGTTTTGCTTTATTATCCTTCTATGTAATAGAGTCCGTGAGCTATATAATAAAGATTAGTGTTGAGTCAAGGGCTTGATTATTTTGCCATGATCTTAAGTGAATATAGGAAAATAGAAAGAAATAAAAAGAAACAAAGAGATCATGTGACTCTTATGGAGAGTAATGAGCTCACATTGAAAGAGTATGATGAATAGAAGTTGTTGAGAGTTGACAAACATAGTTTTGGTCATCGTTGCAATTAATAGGAAGTAATAAAGAAAGAGAGGTCTTCACATGTATATATATACTATCTTGGACATCTTTTATGATTGTGAGCACTCATTAAAATAGGACATGCTAAAGAGTTGACATTGGACAAGGAAGACAACATGATGGGTTATGTTTTCTTACATCTGAGATAAATTATATTGTCTTGGATCCTCCAACATGTTGAGCTTGCCTTTCCCCCTCATGCTAGCCAAATTCATTGCACCAAGTAGAGATACTACTTGTGCTTCCAAATACCCTTAAACCAGTTTTGCCATGAGAGTCCACCATACCTACCTATGGATTGAGTAAGATCCGTCAAGTAAGTTTTCATCAGTGCAAGCATTAAAAATTTCTCTCTAAATATGTATTATTGATTGGTGTGGAAGAAATAAGCTTTATATGATCGTGTGATATGGAAGTAATAAAAGCGACAGACTGCATAATAAAGGTCCATATCACAAGTGGCAATATAAAGTGACGTTCTTTCGCATTAGGATTTTGTGCATCCAACCATAAAAGAGCATGACAACCTCTGCTTCCCTCTGCGAAGGGCCTATCTTTTACTTTTATCTCCTATACTGCAAAAGAGCCAAGGTGATATTCACCCTTCCTTTTTACATTTTATCCTTTGGCAAGCACAATATGTTGGAAAGATCCTGGTATATATGGCTAGTTGGATGTGGGTTTTCATGAACTATTACTGTTGACATTACCCTTGAGGTAAAATGTTGGGAGGCAAAACTATAAGCCACTATCTTTCTCTGTGTCCGATTAAAACTCCATACCCATAAGTATTGCGTGAGTGTCAGCAATTGTGAAAGACTATATGATAGTTGAGTATGTGGACTTGCTGAAAAGCTCTTATACATTGACTCTTTCCTATGTTATGATAAATTGCAATTGCTTCAATGACTGAGATTATAGTTTGTTAGTTTTCAATGAAGTTTACGATTTATACTTGATATTGTGATTGAATTATTACTCTAGCATAAGATATCATATGACAAGAATTATATAAGTTGCTGCTCTAAGAATGATCATGATGCCCTCATGTCCGTATTTTATTTTTATCGACACCATCATCTCTAAACATGTGGACATATTTTCGATTTCGGCTTTTCGCTTGAGGACAAGCAAGGTCTAAGCTTGGGGGAGTTGATACGTCCATTTTGCACCATGATTTTATATCAATATTTATTGCATTAATGGCCGTTATTACACATTATGTCATAATACTTAGAGCATCACACCAACCCATCCGGCCGTCCAAACAAAACAGCTCGGGGGAAAACCAACGATATCAACCAAGACACGGAGGGTAGAGCAAGACGCACAAGATCGATGTACAAATCACAAAGATATACCCCGACCGACGATGATGGTCGCCTATCCGGACACTACGAAGCTGACTGTGCCCGGTCCGAGCACCATAAACGGAGCCCGCTGGAGGTACTTCATAGTGTGGCCCAACATATAGGAGTCGCACACCCCCTCTGCTTCACGGACGAAGTAATGGAACACGAATTTCCAGACGGGTTTAAACCCATTAACATCGAATCATTCAACGGGACAATAGACCTCGCGGTATGGATCGAGGATTACCTCCTCCATATTCACATGGCTTGCGGAGATGACCTCCACACCATTAAATACCTACCTCTCAAGCTTAAAGGGCCAGATCGGTACTGGCTAAACAGTTTGCCAGAAAATTCTATTGGCAACTGGGAGGATTTGGAAGACGCCTTTCGAGACAACTTCCAGGGAACATATGTCCGACCATTATGCGCCGATGACTTAAGTCACATTGTCCAGGAGCCCGGCGAGTCAGCTAGGGATCTCTGGACCAGGTTCTTAGTCAAAAGAACCAAATTGTCCACTGTCTGGACATAGAAGCCCTCGCGGCCTTCAAACATAGCGTCCGGGATGAATGGCTCGCGTGTCACCTCGGCTAGGAAGGACCCAAATCCATGACAACCCTCACCTTCTGCACGGGAGAAGACAACTGGCTCGCTCGTAAAAACAACGACGCCAGCGGCCCAGGCACTTCCGATATCCGAGATGGCAACGGCAAGCCACGACGAACCGAACATAACAACATACGCGACACAGCGGTGAATGCCGGATTTCACAATCTGAATCCCAGTCAACGGAAGAAGCCACTAAAGGCAAACCAGGATGGACCATCCACCCTTGACAGGATATTGGACCGACCTTGTCAGATTCACGGTCTCCCTTATAGGTCAGCTAATCATACCAACCGTAACTGTTGGGTCTTCAAGCAGGCAGGCAAGCTTAACGATGATCACAAGGGGAGGAGGCCACCGGGTCACAAAGACGATGGATCGGCTCACCAGCAGAACACCAGGGGCCAGAAAAAGTTCCCCTCTGACATTCGACCACTCCTGGAATGCAAATAACGGTTCGGCTTCTGCCACCCACCTACTGTACTGGCGAAATTCGCACCACGCGCACATCACTACTGTCACACCCTAGCTAGTCCATGCATTAGAGTGTGCATCATGTTTATTTTTCATCAGAAACTTGAAATGGGGAAGGCAGAACCCCCAGCACCCCTCTTGAAATCAACTAGGGTTTACTAAAAATAATTTCAATGAACCTGAAATGCCCTTCTAAAATGTTCACCCTCTTTGCCTTGGGTTAGAACCTCTGGCAAAATAGGTGCACAATTTTCTAGGTCAACAAAAGGTCACTGGATTAAATCATATGTATGTTGCCTTTGGACATTTAGATGCTAATAAATATTTTAAATGTTCAAATAATTCTGTAATTAAGTCAGGGCTGTTAGGAATAATCCCAACAGAGCCCACAATTATTTTCAGGATTTTAGAAAGTGCCTAGGTATTTTAAATAAAGCCCTAAAGCTACAGAAAAAAATAGAAAAGAAAACAAAAAAACAGAAAAACTTACCTGGCGCAACCTACCAGGCCCACCTGCCGGCCCAGCCCAGCCACCCCGCCAGCGAGCAGCTTGGCTTGGCCAAGCAGGCAGGTGCTCGACGGCGAGCACCGCATGCGCGCCACGCAGCTGCCGCCGCCTCGCCGCTCCCCTCGTCGACCTGTCGACGTGGGACGAACTCCCTTGCATCCCCCCGACCTCGCAGACATCGCACTTTCCCCCTGGTCCCTCTCCATCGCTCTTCCTCCCCCATGGCCGACGCTACCGTACTCGCGCCACCGTGAAACCGCGTCCACCGTCGTCCCCGTGTTGCACCACCGTGTCCATCCTCTCCGCCATCGTCGACTCTGTCGAGCAGCTGAGCCCCGAGCTCTCACACGCTCTGCAACGTCTTCTTCGACCTCATCTTCACCGAGCATCGTCAGAGATCCCTTTCAACGTCGCCGCCGCATCGACTCGTCCCTGACCGCGCCGTCTACCTCTACGTGATTGCCGTGAGCTGCTGCACCTCCCCATCCTCCCCGTTCTTCTTCTCGTGCACCACAACGAGCACACGAAGCTCACCCGCACGCGCCGCCGTGGAGCTCGTCGCCGACGTGTCTCCGGCCAAACACCGGCCACGCCACCTAGTCTAACTACTTCACTGCATCCCTAGGGGCACAACGCACCTCACCACACGCCTCGCCGTGCCCCGTAGCCTCGGGCTCACTTTCGCCCGACTCCGGCGACCGCAAGGCTCGTCGCCGGCGATGTTTCCGGCCACCCCGAGCCCAACCACCACCACCAAATGCCGCGGTTCGTTCCCAGCTACCCGTAGCTGCTCTCCGCGCATCAATTGGTGCCCTGTGGGCGATTTCCGCAGCGCGCCACCGCGTCTGGCCTCGCCGGCGGCTAAACGCCGGCAGGTTTTGACCCGCTGACCGGCGAGGTTGACCTGCTGACGTGGGTTGACCTCCCCC
Source organism: Triticum urartu (assembly GCF_003073215.2). NCBI lineage: Eukaryota > Viridiplantae > Streptophyta > Magnoliopsida > Poales > Poaceae > Triticum > Triticum urartu. The sequence continues at coordinate 628,413,736 of NC_053024.1, read as the reverse complement.
TCTCTCTCACCGACATGCGGGCCCCGCCCGACTAATTACTCTGTTAGTGCTAACTAAATATGTTAGTTAATTAGTATAGTCACTGACTAGTGGGCCCTGCCAGTCAATTAGGCTAACTAAACGTAGTTAGTGCACAGAGACACTGACCCAGTGGACCCCACCAGTCAGGTTTGACCTGGACTGGCGCCTTTGACCTGCTGACGTCACCCTGACGCGTTGCTGACGCAGTAATTGATTTTCTAGATTTATTCTTATTCAGGAAATTCCAGAAAATAGTTCAAACTTCAAAAATTCATAGAAATTCAACCATAGCTCCAAATGAGATAAATTATATATGAAAAATTATCAGAAAAATTCAATCTATCCATCTGTAATGGTTTCATGCATGACAAAACAAGTTTACCTTGCTGTTTAAGCAGAATAAGGAAATGCACTATAAATGCCATGTTTAATGAGCTAATATTTGAATCTTTGATTCAAATGGGTTCATCCCTTCCTATTTTAGCTTGCATTAGGCCAAGACACAATCATATTGCCATGTCATAGCATGCATCATATTGTTGCATATCGTCATGTGTTGATTGTGTTCCGATGTGTTCTTCGTGGTAGGTTCTGCCTCCGAGGATATTCACGAGTATCCAACTGAAGGGCAGTATCCTGTTACCACTCCATCAGGCAAGCAACCATTGATCATTCCGATACAACCCATGTTCTCGCTCCTGCTCTTGTTTACTGCATTAAGACATCGCGATTCAAACTGCTGTGTGCTACGGTAGTTGAACCCTTATCCTCTGCATGACCTGTCATTGCCACAGTAACTAGATGAAACCCACTAGCATGTGTAGGAGTTGATTGAGCCATGTATGTGATTCCTACCTTGCTATGCCTGCTATGCTTAGAGTTGAGTCAGGTCTGGTTCATCTGGGTGATGAGCTAGAGTGAAATGCTTATGTCGGTAATATGAGGGATGTATTGAACATGTTTTGGTAAAGGTATCGATGAGAGGCCATGTAGGAGTACATGGTGGGTTGTTTCATTGAGGCCGTTCATAAGAACTGAGATCTGTATGTGTGATTTAAGATGCAGTTACTACCGTACATTGGGCCCGAAACCAATGGACCCTCTCGGCTTCTTAATCACCCTAGTACTCTGTCTAGGAGTTGCAATTAGTTTCTGGTGTTTGTAGGTTATGTGCTGGCGGCCGTGCGTAGCGCTGACCCTAGGGGTGGGCTATGTTGCGGTAGATACACCGTGGCACGGTGTACCGAGTCACCCGTTTGGTGTCTCGGGAACCCTGTTCACATCGTTCGGGGCCGTATGTGGAAACCTCGGCCGGACTCCCTGCGGATGGAACCTGGATAGGCGATAAACCTGGACTAGAGACTTAAGTGTTTAGGTAGGCCGTGGCCGACACCCTCGCTGGGCTTCCGCTTGAAGGTTGCCGAGTACATGTCGTGTAAACGGCGGTAAGTGGTGAAAGCGTGTATGACGAAGTACACCCCTGCAGGGTATAAACTATTCGAATAGCCGCGTCCGCGGTAAAGGACTACTTGGTTGCCTATACAGTTCATAGACAAGTTAATGGATTCTACTAAAAGACTCAAGATAAGTGTGAGTACCGAGGATGGCCCTCTCGTAGGATGACGAGGGAGGATCCCCGGTGGAGTATTGTGTTGGTGAGTAGTGGACTCGTGTGCGAAAACTATTTTACTGGTGGAGTTCCGTAGGATAGCTTAGCCAAGAGTCAAAGCTGGCTTGCTGCATCAACCCCACCGCCTTCTTGAGAATAAGCATGTATAGTAGGTTCTGATGTAAGACTTGCTGAGTACCTTTGTACTCATGTTTGCTTATTTATTGTTTTCAGACGACAACACTGCCCCCTCCGATGGGTTTTATGTAGACCTTGACGTCAACGAGTGACTAGCCACCCAGGTGGTGATCCTGGCCATGGAGGGCCCTATGTAGATAGACAGGCTTCGAGAAGCCTTCTTTCTTTCTAGAGTCTGTACTCAGACTAGTTGCTTCCGCATGTGCTTGTATGTTTGTATGACTTGAGTGTCGGGTCATGTGACCCCTATCTGTATGAACATGTTATGTATGGCTCTCTGGAGCCTTTAAATAAAGTACTTGAGTTGTAGAGTTTTGTTGTGATGCCATGTTGTATGTACTCATATCGGGCATATTGTGTGTATGATTGAAATGCTTGGTATGAGTGGGATCCGACAATCTAGTTGTTTATCCTTGGCAGCCTTTCTTATGGGGAAATGTAGTCTAGTGTTCCTCGAGCCATAGTAGTCCGCTACAGCCCGGTTCACCGGAGTCCTGCTAGCCCAGCACTATTGTTCAGGACACTTGACTGGCCGGCATGTGTTTCACTTCGTCCCTATGTCTATCCCTTTGGGGAAATGTCACACGGTGACTTTCGGAGTCCTGCCTAGCCTGCTACAGCCCGGGGTTCCCCGGAGTCCTGTTAGCCCAGTGCTACAGCCCGGAATCACTCGTTGATGACCGACATGTTCGATGTGATTCATGTATGCCTGTCTCCATAGGTCTGTGCCGCTTTGGGTTCACGACTAGCCATGTCAGCCCGAGTTCTCTATCATATGGATGCTAGCGACACTATCATATATGTGAGCCAAAAGGCGCAAACGGTCCCGGGGCATGGTAAGGCGACACCCGTGGGATACCGTGCGTGAGGCCGCAAAGTGATATGAGGTGTTACCGGCTAGATCGATGTGACTTGGAATCGGGGTCCTGACAACTACACACTCAAGATACCTTGGGCATCGGCGGAATCACAATTCGGATAGGCCTACAAGAATTCCTGTAACGTTTTTATATGTTTTTCTATATCTTCTTTAAAGAACAGGCAACCAACTGGACAACATCTCAGCGGACTCTATCGAAGTTCGGATCCACACACTCACCTAAGGGGTTACATCCGCTAAGGATCCCCCTCCCCAAGGATGGGCTACGCAGACGTGCGACAGGTGGTCCAAAATTACTTTTTGTAGACCGCACTCTTTATTCCGCGCCTGTACTATGCTCCTTTTCCTCTCATCCCGACCACAAGCATGTCAGATAGCCGGGTCCGTGGTTTCTCTTTATATATATATATAGACACACACACACACACACACAGAAATTTATCATTGGCACATTGCTCCATTCTCAGTAAGCCTCACCCGAACCGATCTCCCATATCCTTTCAACAATAAAAGTACGGTCGTAACGGCTGCTTTGCAGATGTACCTCAGCACACCCTGCCAGGGGCTCAGCATGGGAATGAATGAGTTGCCAGTAAAAGTCCGAACATCTCTATAGCATACTTCGGCGTCACAAGTTTGGCCTTATATGCATCAGCTCCGAATCATTGTCTTGGGTCAATAGTTGGGTTGCCCGGCTCCTGTGTTTGTTATCCTACGTTCCGCTCTATCGGCTAGGGTAGTAAAGGGAGAACTACTGCAATTGTGCCCTGGTCTAGACTGGATGAGCACCTCAGTAGAGAAAGCCGAAAACTGACTGTCATGATGCGGCAAGAGCTGGTCAACCACTTGATGACTTATTGGAATCTTTAGTGATTCTCCGTGTAATACGAGGGATCTTTTTCAGATCAGATATGTAAGGAACCACATGCCGCATACACACCAGGGGCTATGTCATAGCCCCACCATAAAACTCCTATGGTTAAGTGAAAGTGTTAACACCTTATAGTCCGATTGCCTGGTTCGCCGCATTATCACCTCCTTCATGGACCAAGACGTTGGATAAAGAGTGATTAAATGCTTTTCCGAACACCCCCGTACTTCCTACGAGGGGGCTGAAGCCGACGACTGGAAAACTTTCAGATTATATTAAAACGACTGCATAGGAGGAATTCAAGCTTTTCAAGCAAAACATAAATAGATTAACTATAAAGTTGTCTTTTACAATCATCATACAACTCACTTGAACATTATGTTCTTCAAACATTGACCCTCAATCGAGTGGGCGGCCTCCAGGACGTCTTCAAAATAATGCTCTGGTTTCGGACGGTCCTCGCCATTGGGCGGACCCTTCGTTGCGACATCGATAGCCTTCATCTTCCCCCAGAATGTCTTGACTCGGGCAAGGGCCATCCGTGCACCCTCACTGCACACCGATCGCTTCATAGCATCGATTCACGGCACTGCATCAACAAGCTTCTGCACCAAACTGAAATAGCTATTCGGCACAGGCTCGGTCGGCCATAGCCGGACTATGACATCCTTCATGGCAACGCCAGATACCCTATGAAGTTCGGCCCATTGGGACATCTGTTCATTAAGCTGCAGCGGGCGTTTTGACACACCAAACTATGACCAAAAAAGCTTCTCCGTTGCATATCCAGCTTGCGCTTGGTAATACCGCGCCGCATCGGAAGAACTCTTCGGCAAGTCAAAATACTCGTTCGGAGAACTCCACACTTGGTTCAGCTGAACATAGTCCGGGTCACCAAACTTAGTCTGCAGCAGAAAAGGCTTTCCAGCCAATATCTCTTTCACCTGCCGAACCTCCTCATGAAGTGCTCTGGATTCTGATCACGCTTCTCTTGCCTCCTGTTGGGCCTTGTCCAGTTCAGCCGTCAAGGCTTTATTCTCCTTCTCAAGAAATTCGCAGCGACCAGTAGCATCCTCCAAAGCAAGCGTCATCATGGATATCTTCTCCTCGCCCTAGCATTGCGCAACTTGTTCGGCCTTCAGTTCAACCGATGCTCCTTCAGCAGCAGCATCACTAAGCTGGCCCCGCTCCTTGGCCCGGATTAGCACCGACCAAGGAGCCTCCACGGTGGCAGCACCATCTACATTTTATGCATATCTCATATAAAGCTCTTTCCCGCATCAAGCACACTGATGTAAAGAATTCTCGGAATACATACCTTGCGAGTCGTCAAGACGCCTGTTGGTCAACATAACGTCATCCTCCGCAATATCCAGCTTTCGCTGCAGTTCGGCCACTTCCGCATTTCGGGCAACCACAGAAGGGGAAGAAACTTGTATTTCAAATTAAACCGAGGTTAATACCCGAGCATATGATGTCTACTACACAACCTTCTTCTTGTAGACGTTGTTGGGCCTCCAAGTGCAGAGGTTTGTAGGACAGTAGCAAATTTCCCTCAAGTGGATGACCTAAGGTTTATCAATCCGTAGGAGGCGTAGGATGAAGATGGTCTCTCTCAAGCAACCCTACAACCAAATAACAAAGAGTCTCTTGTGTCCCCAACACACCCAATACAATGGTAAATTGTATAGGCGCACTAGTTCGGCGAAGAGATGGTGATACAAGTGGTATATGGATAGTAGATAAAGGTATTTGTAATCTGAAATTATAAAAACAGCAAGGTAACTAATGATAAAAGTGAGCGTAAATAGTATTGCAATGATAGGAAATAAGGCCTAGGGTGCATACTTTCACTAGTGCAAGTCCCCTCAATAATACTAACGTAATTGGATCACATAACTATCCCTCAACATGCAACAAAGAGTCACTCCAAAGTCACTAATAGCGGAGAACGAACGAAGAGATTATGGAAGGGTACGAAACCACCTCAAAGTTATTCTTTCCAATCAATCCGTTGGGCTATTCCTATAAGTGTCACAAACAGCCCTAGAGTTCGTACTAGAATAACACCTTAAGACACAAATCAACCCAAACCCTAATGTCACCTAGATACTCCAATGTCACCTCAAGTATCCGTGGGTATGATTATACGATATGCATCACACAATCTCAGATTCATCTATTCAACCAACACATAGAACCTCAAAGAGTGCCCAAAAGTTCTACCGGAGAATCACGACGAAAACGTGTGCCAACCCCTATGCATAGGTTCATGGGAGGAACCCACAAGTTGATCACCAAGACATACATCAAGGGAATCACGTGATATCCCATTGTCACCACAGATATCCACGGCAAGACATACATCAAGTGTTCTCAAATCTTTAAAGACTCAATCCGATAAGATAACTTCAAAGGGGAAACTCAATTCATTACAAGAGAGTAGAGGGGGGGAAGAAACATCATAGGATCCAAATATAATAGCAAAGCTCGCGATACATCAAGATCGTACCATCTCAAGAACACGAGAGAGAGAGGGAGATCAAACACATAGCTACTGGTACATACCCTCAGCCCCGAGGGAGAACTACTCCCTCCTCGTCATGGAGAGCACCGGGATGATGAAGATGGCCACCGGAGAAGGATTGCCCCTTCCGACAGGGTGCCAGAACGGGTCTAGATTGGTTTTTGGTGGCTACCGAGGCTTCTGGCGGCGGAACTCCCGATCTAATCTCCGTTTTGGAAGTTTTAGGATACGTGGGTATATATGGGTGAGAGGAGTACGTCGGTGGACCAAAGGGGGGGCCACGAGGCAGGGGGCGCGCCCCAGGGGGGTGGGCGCGCCCCTACCCTCGTGAGCTCCTCCTTCATCTTCTGACATAGGGTCCAAGTCTATCTGGTAGGTTTCCTTCCAAAAATAACTTCTCCAGTTGATTTCGTTCCGTTTCGACTCCGTTTGATATTCCTTTTCTTCAAACACTGAAATAGGCATAAAACAGCAAATCTGGGCTGGGCCTCCGGTTAATAGGTTAGTCCCAAAAATAATATAAAAGTGGAAAATAAAGCCCAATATTGCCCAAAACAGTAGATAATATAGCATGGAGCAATCAAAAATTATAGATACGTTGGAGACGTATCAAGCATCCCCAAGCTTAATTCTTGCTCGTCCTCGAGTAGGTAAATGATAAAAAGATAATTTTTGATGTGGAATGCTAGTTGGTATAATTTCAATGTAATTCTTCTTACTTGTGATATGAATATTCAGATCTGAAAGATTCAAGACAAAAGTTCGTATTGACATAAAAATGATAATACTTCAAGCATACTAACTAAGCAATCATGTCTTCTCAAAATAACATGGCCAAAGAAAGTTATCCCTACAAAATCATATAGTCTGGCTATGCTCCATCTTCACCACACAAAATATTTAAATCATGCACAACCCCGATAACAAGCCAAGAAATTGCTTCATACTTTTCATGTTCTCAAACTTTTTCAATCTTCACGCAATACATGAGCGTGAGCCATGGACATAGCACTATAGGTGGAATAGAATGGTGGTTCTGGAGAGGACAAAAAGGGAGAAGATAGTCTCACATCGACTAGGCGTATCAACGGGCTATGGAGATTCCCATCAATAGATATCAATGTGAGTGAGTAGGGATTGCCATGCAACGGATGCACTAGAGCTATAAGTATATGAAAGCTCAACAAAAGAAACTAGTGGGTGTGCATCCAACTCGCTTGCTCATGAAGACCTAGGGCATTTTTAGGAAGCCCATCATTGGAATATACAAGCCAAGTTCTATAATGAAAGATTCCCACTAGTATATGAAAGTGACAACATAGGAGACTCTCTATCACGAACATCATGGTGCTATTTTGAAGCACAAGTGTGGTAAAAGGGTAGTAGCATTGTCCCCTCTCTCTTTTTCTCTCATTTTTTTATTTTTTTTTATTTTTTATTTGGGACTTTCTCTTTTTTATGGCCTCTTTTTTTTCTCTTTTTTTATTTGGGCTTCTTTGGCCTCTTTTATTTATATATTTTCGTCCGGAGTCTCATCCCGACTTGTGGGGGAATCATGGTCTCCATCATCCTTTCCTCACTGGGAGAATGCTCTAATAATGATGATCATCACACTTCTTTTTACTTACAACTCAAGAATTACAACTCAATACTTAGAACAAGATATGACTCTATATGAATGCCTCCGGCGGTGTACCGGGATGTGCAATGACTCATGAGTGACATGTATGAAAGAATTATGAACAGTGGCTTTGCCACAAATACGATGTCAACTACATGATCATGCTAAGCAATATGACAATGATGGAGTGTGTCATAAACGGAACCATGGAAAGTTGCATGGCAATATATCTCGGAATGGCTATGGAAATGCCATAATAGGTAGGTATGGTGGCTGTTTTGAGGAAGGTATATGGTGGGTTTATGGTACCGACGAAAGGTGTGCGGTACTAGAGAGGCTAGCAAAGGTGGAAGGGTGAGAGTGCGTATCATCCATGGACTTAACATTAGTCATAAAGAACTCATATACTTATTGCAAAAATCTACAAGTTATCAAAGCAAAGTATTACGCGCATGCTCCTAGGGGGATAGATTGGTAGGAAAAGACCATCGCTCATCCCCGACCGCCACTCATAAGGAGGACAATCAATAAATAAATCATGCTCCGACTACGTCACATAACGGTTCACCATACGTGCATGCTACGGGAATCACAAACTTCAACACAAGTATTTCTCAAATTCACAACTACTCAACTAGCATGACTCTAATATCACCATCTCCATACCTCAAAACAATCATCAAGCATCAAACTTCTCTTAGTATTCAATACTCTATATGAAAGTTTTTACTATTCTTGGATGCCTAGCATATTAGGATTATTTAAGCAAATTACCATGCTATTTAAAACTCTCAAAATGATATCAGTGAAGCATGAGAGTTCATCTATTTCTTGCCACCATGCTCTAAAAGATATAAGTGAAGTACTAGAGCAAACGACAAACTACTCCGAAAGATATAAGTGAAGATCAATGACTAGTTGAATAATTATGCAGCTATGTGAAGACTCTCTAACATTAAATAATTTCATATCTTGGTATTTTATTCAAACATCAAGCAAAGCAAAATAAAATGACAGTCTAAGAACGGCAAACATCATGTGAAGAAGCAAAAACTTAGGATCAACCGAAGCTAACCGATAATTGTTGAAGAAGAAAGGTGGGATGCCAACCGGGGCATCCCCAAGCTTGAGCTTTTGTGTCTCCTTAATTCGTCTCATATCACGGTCTCCCTAAATCTCAAAAGCTTCATCCACACAAAACTCAACAAGGACTCGTGAGATAAGTTAGTATAAACCATTGCCAAAACCTTATCATACTCTACTGTAGCAAATCACTAAAATTATTATTCAACATTGCATACTAAATGCCTCTGCATATTTAATAGTCCTATCCTATAATAGAATCAGTAAAGAAGCAAACATATGCAAACAATGCAAACATAACAGCAATCTGCCTAAACAGGATAGTCTGTAAAGAATGCAGCAACATCCATAATTCCCTAGCTCCATAAATTATGAAAGAAAATTCCCAGTGTAGTAAATTTATCATAGCTTAATATGCAAAAGGTTTCAACATTTTATCACATTCTGACTTTTTTAGGGAATTATTGCAACAGCGGTAAACTTTCTGTTTTCAAACAGCAACATGTGGACTTGTAACATAGGCATAGTAAGGGCTATCAATGCCACTTTTATTGAAATAAAAGATGCAAAACATTGTTCTAAATAACAACAAGCAAATCCTAACAAAATAAATTGACGCTCCAAGTGAGGGAGTCCTGGATTAGGGGGTGTCCGGATAGCCGGACTATAACCTTTGGCCGGACTGTTGGACTATGAAGATACAAGATTGAAGACTTCGTCCCGTGTCCGGATGGGACTTTCCTTGGCGTGGAAGGCAAGCTTGGCAATATGGATATGTAGATCTCCTCCCATTGTAACCGACTTTGTGTAACCCTAGCCCTCTCCGGTGTCTATATAAACCGGAGGGTTTTAGTCCATAGGACAAACATACAATCATACCATAGGCTAGCTTCTAGGGTTTAGCCTCTCTGATCCCGTGGTAGATCTACTCTTGTACTACCCATATCATCAATATTAATCAAGCAGGACATAGGGTTTTACCTCCATCAAGAGGGCCCGAACCTGGGTAAAACATCGTGTCCCCTACCTCCTATTACCATCCGGCCTAGACGCACAGTCCGGGACCCCCTACCCGAGATCCACCGGTTTTGACACTGACATTGGTGCTTTCATTGAGAGTTCCGCTGTGCCGTCGCCATCAGGAAGGATGCCTCATCCCGTCTTTAAAGACGGCGCCGTTAAGGGAGCTTTGGCTGTCGGCCAAACTCTCCAGCTAGGTGGTCTTCTTATGATCGCCTGTTCGGCCCCTGCGCCGACGATGACTTCTCGGGTCATCGAAAGCAACCTTCACTTCAACTCAGAACTCGCCGAGCAGTTAGATCCAATGCAGCTCTCTTCCCTAAATGAGCTCTTGGATCGCATCGCCGCCCTGGGAGTCGCTACAGACTACGATCAGATAGGGCTTAAACCCGATCTGAGAGAGATCAACTCTCCCCAGGTCACCCATCACGTTGTAGTGGCGGAGGAACAATGCGGCGACCCCTCATCTATCTTAAGGACTAGCTATGTCCGGATTCCCGATCCCTCCAAGCTGGATATCCGCGGAGGGGAGGACGTCACTCAAGACCTGAACCTAGAGTCAGGCAGCAGGCCAGATTCATTGGAAAGCATCCAAGAATCCAAACTTCCGACTTCGGAAACTCCTTGGCCCTTGAGTCTCAGATTGGGTGAGGTTTCGGTTTCAATTCCACCCACCCACCCAAACATAAGTGATCTATCCCAAATTAGGCAAGAGCCTGAAGAAACGGTACACCATTACTGGGCCAGATTCCTCCTAGTCATTAACAGGATAAAGGACTGTCGCGAGGAAGACGCAATTTCATTCTTCTGCAATACGGACAAGGGACTCCTCAACGCCATAAGTCGCCGCGAAATTACACGCTTTGTCGACTTGGCATCCATAGTACGAAAGTACTGTGCAATGGAAAAGCCTGGAAAACCAAAATAAATTTTTGGGATAATCCGGCACTAAATACAAACCCAGTCCGAAATAAAAGGGTGCATTATCGCCAGACACCCAACACCAAAAGGCAAAAACCCTCTACAGGGCATGGAACCGTACTGGAGGGATGGCACAATGGACCCTATAAAATTCACAGTGCAGAGGGCGCCACACCAACTCATAGCCTTAGAGCATGTTGGATACTCCGACAGGTGGCCAAAAGTGGCGAAGATCTTCCAACCCCAGAAGCCATAGAGCACCAGCCCAGGGATACCAGTACGGTATTAACAGTCTTCGAGACTTTCGCGTCAAATAATATGCGAAAACGAACACTCCGCAGCCTTGCCGAAGTCTACCACGTGGCAACAATAAACCCATGGAGTGACACGGCTATTCCTTTTAATGCCAGTGACGAAACTAAATTCCGAGCAGCCCGAGCACCAGCCGCATTGGTCCTCAGTCCAATAGTGGACGGCTTTTGACTCACCAAGGTACTCATGGACGGTGGCAGCGGATTGAACCTCATTTATGAGGAAACCCTTCGAAAAATGGAAATAGACTGGAACCACATCGAGCGAAGCAGCACAACATTTAGAGGAATAATCCCCAGCTGGGAAGCGCGCTGTACAGGAAAAATCACACTAGATGTGGTGTTCGGCACGCTGGATAATTACAGGTCCGAAGAGGTCACGTTCCAAGTGGCCCCGTTCAGTAGCGGATACCACGCTTTATTAGGGCGGGAGGCGTTTACAATCTTCCAAGCCATACCCCATTACGGGTACATGAAGCTTAAAATGCCCGGGCCCAACGGAATCATCACTCTTGCTAGTGATCCGGACATAGCACTCCGCGTCGAAAATAAGACAGCCGCACTGGCCCTCGAGGCACTATCCGAAGCCCTAGCGGCCGAGGAACTGACTGCACTGCACTCCACGGTAAACAGGGACGACGTGATACTCGATAAAAGATCCAAGTCCACCTCCTTTAAACCGGCGGACGAAATAGTCAAAGTCCAAGTCCATCCAATGGACCCTACAAAAACAGCTTCCATCAGGGTACAATTAAACCCTGATGTCGACGCCGCACTACGAGAGTTTCTACGCGAGAACTAGGAAATTTTTGCCCGGCACCCTTCAGACATGCCAGGAATCCCACGCAGGCTGGCCGAGCACAGCCTAAATATCCTAAAAGGATTCAAGCCAGTCAAGCAGGCTCTTCGGCGTTTCTCCAAACCTAAGAGACAAGCCATGGGAGAAGAACTAGCCAAGCTATTGGAGGCCGGATTCATCAGAGACATAAAACATCCGGACTGGTTAGCAAACCTGGTGATGGTACCAAAGAAGGACAAATCCTGGCGCTTGTGCGTCGATTTTAAGGACCTCAACAAGGCCTGCCCAAAGGATCCCTTCCCCCTCCCCCGCATCGATCAAATCATCGACGCTACCGCAGGACACGATTCATTGTGTTTCCTCGAGCATACTCCAGCTACCATCAAATTAAGATGGCAGAGCCAGACCAAGCCGCAACGGCATTCATCACACCGTACGGCCCATTCTGCTTCAACACAATGCCCTTCGGGCTCAAAAACGCCGGCGCAACATATCAGCGCATGATTCAGACATGTCTGGCAAACCAGATCGGCAAAACAGTGGATGCATACGTAGATGACGTGGTCGTCAAAACCAAGCATGTCGAATCTCTAGTAGACGACTTGAGGCTCACATTCGATAACCTCCGAACATACGACATCAAGCTCAACCTGGAAAAATGCGTTTTCGGCGTACCAGCCAGAAAGCTCTTGGGCTTCATTGTATCCGGTAGAGGAATTGAAGCAAATCCAGCCAAGATCCGAGCTCTGTCACAACTGGACATCCCAAAGGACCTCAAACAAATACAAAAATTGACCGGATGTGTGGCGGCTCTAAGCCGCTTTATCTCCCGCTTGGGAGAAAAGGCATTACCCCTTTATCGCCTCCTCCGGCGCACCGAACACTTCGAGTGGACGGATGCCGCCACGGCCGGACTCGACGAAATAAAAGCCATATTGGCAACAAACCCAGTCCTGGCCACGCCAAACATTGGCGAACCAATGATATTATACATTGCGGCAACTCATCAAGTCGTAAGTGCAGTGCTCGTCGTCGAATGAGAAATGGATGGACACAAATTCCCCCTTCAAAAGCCGGTTTATTATGTGTCCACTGTCCTTAATCCATGCAAGTCACGGTACCCGCATTATCAAAAGATAGTGTACGTGGTATTTATGGCGTCCTGGAAGCTGCGACACTACTTTCAAGAGTGTTCGATAATGGTAGCCTCGGAAGTACCACTTAACGATATTATAAACAACCGCGATGCAACGGACCGGATTGCCAAATGGGCCATTGAACTCCTCCCGTTCGACATAACCTCCAAGCCACGGCGAGCTATTAAGTCGCAAGTTTTGGCCGACTTCGTCGCCGAATGGACGGAAGCCGAACTCCCTAAAGAGTACGACACATATTCCAACTGGATCATGCACTTCGACAGCTCCAAAATGTTGGCTGGTCTGGGGGCTGGCGTCGTTTTGACGTCCCCAACAGGAGATACAGTTCAATACGTACTCCAGATAATGTATACGGACTCCAATAACGCAGTCGAATATGAAGCCCTTCTACATGGTCTCCGGATGGCAGTATCCATGGGCATTCAACGCCTAGAGGTGCGCGGGGACTCGAACCTCGCGGTATCCCAAATAAATGGAGACTTTGATGCCAAGGATCTGAAAATGGCAGCTTATCGCAATGCCGTCCTAAAAATGTCAGCTCGGTTCGAGGGGCTCGAATTTCATCATATAGCCCGGGAAAACAATCAGGCAGCAGACGTCCTGGCACACATCGGCGCAAAACGCGATGCCGTCCCTCCCAACATCTTCTTGGAAAGGCTGTTCAAGCCATCCATAGTATGGGAAGGGGAACCCGGAAATAATAAACCGGACCCAACCGCACTGCCCGACACCGAACATTCTGACATAATTGGAGGCTCTGCCAACAAAATATCACCTTCAACCCACGTAATAATGGTAGTCATAGCCCCATGGACAGAACCATTCCTAGCCTACCTAACTAAGCAGGAACTTCCCGCGGACCAAAACGAGGCACGCTGCATAGTGCAGCGATCTAAAGCCTATAAAGTCCATGAGGGAGAGCTTTATAAGAAAAGCACCACCGGAGTCCTTCAAAGGTGTATCTCCAAAGAGGAAGGGCGGAATGTTCTGGCTGAAATTCATGCCGGACTCGGCGGTCACCACGCGGCGGCCCTTATAAGCAAGGCCTTCCGTACAGGCTTCTATTGGCCGACGGCCCGGGCAGACGCTCAGGACTTAGTCCAACGATGCGTTGGTTGCCAGCTTTTTGCTAACCAAAGCCATATGCCACCCACCGCCCTCCAAACAATCCCCATCACCTGGCCCTTTGCGGTCTGGGGGCTTGACATGGTTGGACCCCTTAAAGGAGGAACCCACAAGCAAATATACTTACTGGTCATGGTGGATAAGTTCACCAAATGGATAGAAGCCAAGCCTGTTAAGACGGCCGAATCCGGACCGGTGATAGACTTCATATCCGAGGTCGTACACCATTACGGCGTCCCCCACAGCATCATCACTGATAACGGCACGAACTTTACGGCCGATGAGGTAAAACTCTGGTGCAAAAACATGGGCATCAAGCTCGATTATGCTTCAGTCTATCACCCACAAACTAACGGTCCGGTCGAGCGAGCAAATGGTCTTATCATGAGCGGCATCAAACCCGGATTAGTGCAGTCCCTCAAGGAATCTAACACACATTAGGTAGAGGAGCTCGACTCCGTACTCTGGGGGCTGCGGACTACGCCTAATCGCACTACCGGATACACACCATTCTTTATGGTATACGGCGCAGAGGCGGTTCTGCCCTGCGACGTCATTCATGACTCACCTCGAGTGCGCATGTACGAATAAAGAGAAGCCGAGCTCGATCGGCAAGACAGTTTGGACGCCTTGGAGGAGGAGCGTGACGTGGCAAAAGCCCGTTCCGCATTCTATCAACAGCAGGCTCAAAGATACCAAAGCAGAGAAGTACGGGCCAAAACTTACAATGTTGGTGAGTTAGTTCTACGCCTGCCGGATAAGAAAAAGGACAAACTCAAGCCCAAATGGGAAGGTCCCTTCATCATTGACCAAGTCCTGACTGGTGGAGCGTACCGTCTGCGGGATGCATCGGATAATCGACTCGAGCCGAACCCATGGAACGCAGCCCGACTCAGAAGATTCTACGCCTAACGCCGGACTCTGTGTTCGTCTCCTTCCTCAGTCCATTTTTTATACACTATCTGTCTTACATTTTTCTCCTTCTCCTTTTCTTTTCTCTCACAGCCTTTAGGGGCCCATTCGTGCCTTGTTTGCATGCAACTGGCGCGCTATCCGCGCTCATTATACCTGGGGGCTTCTTTAACAAAAGCTTATTCATACGGGCTTTATGCCCAACACATGTGTTATCCTTCCGCATGTACCCTTTATTCACCATTATATGCATCGATATGACTTAAGTTTTGGCCAAGCTTGGTTGCCTGGCTCTTGTATTTATGCCCTACGTTCCCGTTAATTCGGCTAGGGCATAAGGGGAGCACCTCTGCGATTGTTACTGCCGGGTCAGCCGGATGTGTACCTCAGACTGGGTGAAGCCGAAAGCTAGCGTTCTTAAGGGAATATTCGGTCGGTGAACTAAAGATGATTTTTTATTTACTTATGCGCCCCCAGATATTTTTCTGCGTCTCTTCTCGCAGTCCGGACATGCACTTTAGGGCATGCCTCCCAGGGAAAGGAACCCCTAACGGAACTATTCTCCCTGGAAGATGTTTCTTACTAACCATGTAATATAACATAACTAGTTGGGCACTTGTCTGTTCAAGCACTAATGACCCCTACGCCTGGTCTCCACGCATGCCCTGGTTCTTACATAACCGAGGGGGTATTCGGATACACTCCGGACGGTCAGGTCCCGAGGTGGAAGCGAAAAGGCCCGCCACGACAAACGATCTACAATCAGTCTAGAAGGCATTATACATGTCAATTACATAGTCAATTTGACTGGTTGAATTCCTCTTCAATACCATCCAATAGGCTGTCTAGTCTACAGTCCTGTTGGGAATACTTTGCGGCCAATTCTACTTGGCCGTACACTAAGCTCACAGGGATCTCCTTCCCATCGGGCCCCACAGGTCCGACCTCGGCCATGTGGTTTGGGTCAGCCTTCGTGTACCGCGTCTTCACCATGGCCCAGGCTTCCCTGGCGCCCTGACGGCAGGCCGATCTCTTCCATAATCAGAAGCGTCGCCGCGCTCCCTTCAGCTTCTCTGCAAGCTCTCCAAGGCCTTCGGGCATGGAGACGAATGGCCACAAGGCCTGGGCGACGCCTTGCATCACCTGCCGAACTCGTTCGTGCAGTTGCGAGAGCTCGGGAAGAAGGTCACCCGTAGAACCGGGCATTTCCTCTGTAGGACGACCTGTTAGCATACCTACAGACATAACTCTGTTAGCCAACTTCCTCGCCGAACTCTTCTTAAAAGTTCGTTCAAGCACTTACTAAATATGCCGCGTCGAAGCCGCCGATTCTCCTTAACGGAGTCCGACAGTTGTGCATGAACATCCTTTAGTTCCACGCCCAGCTTGGTGTTGGCATCTAGGAGATCATTCTTCTCCCGCCTCACCCTCGTAAGCATGCTCTCACCGGCCTTCAGCTGGCGTAGGAGCTGTTGTTTATCCGAATTTACTCCAGCGTCATTTGCAATTTTATCGTCAGATTTGCATATACGCCGCACTCTATATGATACTTATCATTCGAAGGATATATTACCAGAGGGGGTCTCTTTGGGCTCCCCTGCTGCGGCCAGTACGGCCTGAAGTTGGGCTTTGCACTCTTCCAGCTCCTGGGACAGTTGGGTATTCTTTTCTGTAAGAACCTGCATAACAAATGATTCTTAAATCAGTTATTCTAACTGTTTCAAGTCTTAGGGGCTACTGATATATATAACCACCAAAATTTCTCACCCGTATGTCTTTTACATACTGCTCCGTGGCTCTGGCTAGACCATTTTGAGCGGCACAGAGGTACGCATCTCCCGAGTTGAAGGCATCCAATGCCTCTTGGGAGAAACAAGCGTCACGAAGAACAGTCCAGCGACGCCTGTGGTTCATGGCACTTTCCACCTCGGAATTGGTGGCAGACAGTTTATCCACATCCTCCGTCGGAGGAGCGCCCGACGCACGCCTCGTATTCGTTCCCGCCTCCGAATCCGGCCTTGGAGCCTGGCTGGTGGAGGCGCGATTAGTAGCCTCTCCGGGTATAGTCCGTCGAGCGCTCTTTTTCCTAAAAAGAAGGCATGGGCGTTAATATGCCTCTGAGAATAGTGTCTTGGAACAAAGACGGCACGCTGTACCGCTGCGCCGGTGTCTCAATCCGGACTGCGGGTCTTTTTAGTCTGCCTGGCCTCGCGGCCCGTTGTTGGCTAGTCGCTGCAGGCTCGGCCTTCCGCCTCGAGGACCTCCCTGCAAAACACGGTTGTTATACGGTAATCAAAAACACGCAAGGACGGATCCTTTTTCAAAGTGCTGGGACTTCGGTCTCAGTTACCTGTGAGGCTGGAAGTAGCCCAGGGTAATCGGCCGTAATGGCCACCAGAGCGTTGTCATTGCTCAATTGGTAAAATACCCCATCGATCAGCTCCACAGATATGTCTGGATCCTCCTGGGAGGCCGGGTCAAGGGACCGTTCCGGGTCCTCGGGTTGGGGAGGGGGGTTGTTTATCTCCCTTACAGCCTGGCGCAGCTGCTGCGTTGAAATCGCTAGACTGAATACTTAACTATGGGAATATGAAAAGGATGGGCGAGAAAAAGTTTCTGCTTACCCAGCTCGGAGGATTGTACATAGAAAATCCGCCCTGCGGGTTGACGCAGAGGAATTCCTCCTCTTCTCCCTTGTACAAAGTGGATAAGATCTTCATTAGATCAGCAATCGATCCCGGCCCTTTACGGCCATTGCGGGTGGCGTCATCCTCCCCGTTGAAATCCCACATGGGGTGGCCTCTATACTGAAGCGGCTACACCCCCCGCATAATACATGTGGCCATGACCTCGATCATGGTCAATCCGGATCGAGCTAACAAACTTATCCGGCTCATCAGGTAAAGAACGTCCTTGTCATCTTCCTCCAGGGAGCTCCATGGACGCCAGCTCCGGCGCTTCTTCAAAGGGCGTTGTCGAACTCAGGAAGGCCGATTCGAATAGGATCCGGGAGAGGGACGTCTTCTATATAAAACCATTCTGAAGGCCAGTCTTCGGACGTCTTCTTTGGGGTTCCGGATAGATATCCGGTCCCTGCGATACGCCACACTTCGGCTCCGCCCACCTGATATGTTGACCCCTTCTGAGAACGGGGCACAGGGCAGAACAGCTTTTTCCACAGCACGAAATGAGCCTCATAGCCCAAAAACAGCTCGCAAAGGGCTACGAATCCCGCGATATGCAATATGGAGGCAGGCGTAAGGTTGTGCAACTAGAGGCCGTAGAACTCCAGGAGCCCCCGGAGAAACGGACGAATTGGAAATCCGAGCCCTCATACCAAATGAGGGACAAGGCATACCCGCTCTCCCTTGGAGGGATTGGGAAAGCTCTCCGCTTGCTCTCCGCCATTATAGGTGGCGAGCCCAGCTCAAACCGGGACCATGTATGCTGGGGGGAGAAATCCTTTGGTCTGAAGCACCACCAATTTGCTGTGCGGGACGGAACATCTCTCCCAATCTCCAGGCTTGGGGCTAGGGGAGCGAGAGGAGGAGCTGCGTCGACCGGCCATGATGGAATGGATCTCTGTCGGATGCGCTCCGATGAAGGCTCGCCAAGGGAGGATTGTGTGACTTGGATATGAATCCTCGTCTTTTTAATAGGCAGCTCATTCACACAGCTAGGGGGTAAATGTGAAAACACCCTGGCTTTTCACATTCGCTCGACACGTGGAAAGTGGCCATTATTGGGCATAGAAGCCAAGGAGCACAACATTCACAAGAAGCCGAATACTATTTCAAACAGGTACACGGATTTTTGGAGAGGAACCCGCCTTGCAATGCCGAAGACAATCTGCGTGCCGGACTCATCGTCATTGAAGCCTGGTTTGGGGGCTACTGAGGGAGTCCTGGATTAGGGGGTGTCCGGATAGCCGGACTATAACCTTGGCCCGGACTGTTGGACTATGAAGATACAAGATTGAAGACTTCGTCCCGTGTCCGGATGGGACTTTCCTTGGCGTGGAAGGCAAGCTTGGCAATATGGATATGTAGATCTCTTCCCATTGTAACCGACTTTGTGTAACCCTAGCCCTCTCCGGTGTCTATATAAACCGTAGGGTTTTAGTCCATAGGACGAACATACAATCATACCATAGGCTAGCTTCTAGGGTTTAGCCTCTCTGATCTCGTGGTAGATCTACTCTTGTACTACCCATATCATCAATATTAATCAAGCAGGACGTAGGGTTTTACCTCCATCAAGAGGGCCCGAACCTGGGTAAAACATCGTGTCCCCTGCCTCCTGTTACCATCTGGCCTAGACGCACAGTTCGGGACCCCCTACCCGAGATCCGCCGGTTTTGACACCGACAACGCCCACACGTGTGGCACGAAGCAACATGGCCCAAACGCCTCCAATACCATTCATTTTGCCACATCAAAACAGATGACATTAGTGGGAATCTTTTTGGTTTTCGGCTTAAAAATGTTTTATCTCCTAATTAAAAATCCAATTAAAATCTGTTTTCACCATTAATCGTCTCGACGAGATCTTCAAAACTAGATCCCATTGATATGTTTCAACGATTTTTTTGGCCAAAACTTGTCATGATGTTTACACTGTAGTTGCTATATTGTTACACTAAAGTTGCCATGTGGCAATTTTAGCTTATAGAGCATGTCGATTTTAGTATTTTAACCATGGCAATTTCAGTACTTTGACCACGAAAATTATTTTTTATATGAACCATGGCAATTTTAAGTACATGTATCTTGGAAATTTTAGTTTATGGTTCATGACAAGTCTAGTTTCTTAATTCCCCATTTTATAATATGTCAAAATTTATTTTTAAATGTAGAAGAAAATAGCTGAAACATATCATGGCAACTTCAGTGTAAACGCCATGGCAATTCATGTGCAATAGACATGGTAACTTCTAAGTCGTCAAAACATATTGATATGAGATCTAGTTTCGAAGATCTCGTCGCGATGGATTTAATGGTGAAAACGAATCTTCAATCGGATTTTTCATTAAAGAGATAAAACAGTTTAAAAACTGGAAATCCAAAAAGATTTCCACATGCATGCATGCGATGACGTGGCATAGTCTGTATGTTATAGGACGTGTAGGAGGATGTCGCTTTCAACACACGTGTGGGCGTTATCAACGTCCAAAAAAATGCTGCTAAGTTGTGAGCTATTGACACAGTAGTGGAGACACCACGTGATAACGATGTTCATGTATACTACTGTATGGTAACACTTATTATTTCCCCTCTTATGTTTGCTGATCAAGTGATCATACCCGATGCTTCGTGATGGTGTTATCTTTGCAAATCTACGCGGTTTCTCGTATGTGATAATGAAGACGGACAGCTTGGAGATTGTTAATCTCCGGGAAATTCGCCATAACAGTTTTTTTGTGATGGCACTAGTACTTCTAGAAATTGAAGAGCTAGCTATCTCTTTTCTTATTTTGACATTTAACATGTAAATGGAGTAGCCAATGTACCGGTCCATCTTTATGCAAAACATACTTGCACGCTGATGGTGATCAAGAGTTGAACTGACTCCAGACCTTCCTTCCTGCTCACCAGCCTATTGATGATGTCAGGAGTTCTTTTGTTGAATAAAAGCTCTCAGGTTTAAAAAAAATGATCATGCCTGACATTAATAGTACAATATTTTATAGAAATGTTGTGCAAGTGGTCCTTATTTATATAGCATCTGCCATCATGAAACCACTAGTTCTGTTCTGCGGTTGCCGGTGTCAACGCCAACCCCGTTCCTCTGAACTTGCTCTCGCTGATCTCATCGATCCTTCTCGCCATCTCCGGCGTCAGGTGGTTCTTCCAGTCGCCAACGACGCCGCGCCGGAAGAATATGTTGTTCGCCACTGACGTCTCGGTCATGGCGGTCTTCCCGGACCGGTTCACCTCTAGTCCCGCCAGGCTCTCCATGGCGCATGCCTCCACGATCTCCCTGTCTACCCTGGCCTCCCGCTCCTCTGCCGTGAACGGGCACCCGACAAACGCAGCGAGGCGCCTCAGCTGACCGACCGTGTCGGCGGCGAGCTCCTCGTAGGTCAGGAAGAGCACCTGCTCCGGCCTCTCCACGTGCCAGCGCCAGTAGCCCAGCACGTGCTCCCAGAAAGGCCCGAACAGCGAGACGCCGTCGCAGAACTGCTGGAACGCCTCGCCGAGGTCCCACGGCAACGGCGTGAACCGGTTCCAGAAGTGCCAGAGCGACACGAAGCAGTCCTTGGGGTCCCGGCATAGGTACACCACCTTGCAGCCGGAGGCGGTGACGGACTCCGGCAGCGACCGGGACGGGATGTGCGTCATCAGGACCCGCGGCGCAGGGAGGGAGCTCAGGTCGGGGATCCGGCCGTTGCTGAAGACCTGGACCTCCAGGAAAGGGATGAGCTGGTGGGGGCTGTGGGCTGCGAGCGGCGTGAGTGCTGGCCCGTCCGCGGTGCGGCGGAGGGTCGCGAACAGGAGCGCCTTGAGCCAGGTGGTGCCGGACTTGGGAAAGGTGGCGAGGAAGACGTCGGTGTCGCGCGCCTTGAGGTGCCGCTTGATGACCATGGCGTTCACGACGGCCGGCGTGAACGCGTACCAGCCGTCCGGGTGGTGGGTGTACGGGCGGCCGATGCTGCTGGGCGCCGTCGGGTAGGTGGACACGACCTGTAGGAGCTGGTCGTAGATTTCTTCGTGGGACACCGCCTCGTCGTCGGCTTTGGGCGCCGAGGACGAGTATTGTGGAGAGGACGCCATGAAATTTGTTGGATATCTCGTGATTCGTGAAGGCCCGTTTGTACAGCGCTCTACGTTCTGCAACGAGAATGCCCAGATCTTTTCTGCTTATAAAGATCGTGTCCCTCTCTGGCCCTCTCAACCTTTTCTTTTATCAAATTGGCCCTCTCAACTTTGATAGGTGGGACTCCTACCGTGTTGGCATGCCTCATCATCCAACCACCTCCTTCTACCATTTTCCACCATTATTCCCATTCGTGCCAACTATCAAAGCTAATCTAAGGCACTATACAAGATTTTTGAGTATACAATAATCTCAGGTTTCGCGACTTAGCATAAATACCTTGCTGGTAAGTTGGGGTGCAAGGC
The DNA here is from genome assembly GCF_003073215.2 of Triticum urartu. Lineage (NCBI taxonomy): Eukaryota > Viridiplantae > Streptophyta > Magnoliopsida > Poales > Poaceae > Triticum > Triticum urartu. The sequence continues at coordinate 628,391,560 of NC_053024.1, read as the reverse complement.
GGTGTCCAGCAAAAACCGGCCAAGGTGCTAAACTAGCACAGTATAATCCAGTTACAACTGAGTTTCTTTTATGCTGTATACGTAGCTGGACGGGTTCGGACGCCACTCTACACCCCTACTGCCAAGAGACCTCTTCTAAAAACAATAAATATGATGCCAGATTCCACTGGTAAAGCAGTCTACAAGATTTTTAAGTATACTACTAGCACATATGTCCGTGCGTTGCAACGGGAAGCAAAATCGATGTGGCCATCAAAATGCCCATCAACGCTAACACCATCTTCGGAGGAAGGGCGACGCATGCCGAGGTGTAGAAGAAATTAATATCATGCTTTAATCGCCATTAACATTGGTGGATGCATGTCATGACCATCGAATAAGTAGGAATGTTGGATGGTCAGTTTTCTTTTAATTCTTGCATGCAATAATTTAATGCATGTCATAATCTAAACAGATGAGAGAAAGATATAAAAATAGGACTTACAAACAAAATAATAATGAGATTGGCTCAACAAATCGGAATGGGGGAGATTGGCTCAACAAAATGATAATGTATCCATCAAAACGTTCATCGGCGCGGCATCACAACATCCTCGGAGGTAGGGAGGCGCATGCCGAGTTGTATAAGAAATGCATATCATGTTTTAATCTCCATTAATTGCAGTGAATGCATGTCATGACCACCGAATGAGTAGAAATGTAGCATGGTCAGGTTTTTTTTATCCTTGCATGCTGAACTTTAATCCATCTCATAATCTAAGAAGATGAGGGAAAGAAAAAAAATTAAGACTACAAACAAAAGAAACGTAATGAGATAAGCTCAACAAACCGGAATGAAGGGAGAGTATGTGTTATGCCACACTTATGTTATACTCCTTGGGAATGCATTTTGAATCGCGGCAGGTTGTGGTCTTCTTTCAGTTTTCAGATGTGCCCACAATTCAATTTCACTGCCTAAATCCACTTCGTAAATTTTGAGTCCATTGTTAGGTTTTAAATTCAAGCACATTTTTATTAAATTGAACTTGTTTGAACTTTTATGTTTTAAGAAATACCCAAAGCACTTAATTTAAGTTCTCTTATTTCTATGATCCGAGAGAAATAATTATCTTTTCTTATCTTTTCTGTTTAATTTTGTAGTGGTCTTCTGTTTAATTGAAAAAGGACAAAAGGAAAAAGGAGAGGTCCATCAGCCAGCACACATCGGCCGAGCAGGTTGTGGTCTTCTTTCAGTTTTCAGATGTGCCCACAATTCAATTTCACTGCCTAAATCCACTTCGTAAATTTTGAGTCCATTGTTAGGTTTTAAATTCAAGCACATTTTTATTAAATTGAACTTGTTTGAACTTTTATGTTTTAAGAAATATCCAAAACACTTAATTTAAGTTCTCTTATTTCTATGATCCGAGAGAAATAATTATCTTTTCTTATCTTTTCTGTTTAATTTTGTAGTGGTCTTCTGTTTAATTGAAAAAGGACAAAAGGAAAAAGGAGAGGTCCATCAGCCAGCACACATCGGCCGAGCTAACTCCAGGTCGGCCCATCCACCCCTACGTTGTTAACCCTAAAGTAGCCAGCGCCGTCATCAATCTTAATGAGATAAGCTCAACAAACCGGAATGAAGGGAGAGTATGTGTTATGCCACACTTATGTTATACTCCTTGGGAATGCATTTTGAATCGCCGGGCAGGTTGTGGTCTTCTTTCAGTTTCAAGATGTGCCCACAATTCAATTTCACTGCCTAAATCCACTTCGTAAATTTTGAGTCCATTGTTAGGTTTTAAATTCAAGCACATTTTTATTAAATTGAACTTGTTTGAACTTTTATGTTTTAAGAAATACCCAAAACACTTAATTTAAGTTCTCTTATTTCTATGATCCGAGAGAAATAATTATCTTTTCTGTTTAATTTTGTAGTGGTCTTCTGTTTAATTGAAAAAGGACAAAAGGAAAAAGGAGAGGTCCATCAGCCAGCACACATCGGCCGAGCAGGTTGTGGTCTTCTTTCAGTTTTCAGATGTGCCCACAATTCAATTTCATTGCCTAAATCCACTTCGTAAATTTTGAGTCCATTGTTAGGTTTTAAATTCAAGCACATTTTTATTAAATTGAACTTGTTTGAACTTTTATGTTTTAAGAAATACCCAAAGCACTTAATTTAAGTTCTCTTATTTCTATGATCCGAGAGAAATAATTATCTTTTCTTATCTTTTCTGTTTAATTTTGTAGTGGTCTTCTGTTTAATTGAAAAAGAACAAAAGGAAAAAGGAGAGGTCCATCAGCCAGCACACATCGGCCGAGCTAACTCCAGGTCGGCCCATCCACCCCTACGTTGTTAACCCTAAAGCAGCCAGCGCCGTCATCGATCTTACTTCGGTGCTCTTCTTGTCGTCTCTCCCTCCTCGTGTCTCTGTCCAGCGCTGTCACGCCACAAGCACACACCAATTTGGTGACATTTTTCCTCTTTAATCCTCTATTTGTTGATTCTCTAGTCAACTTGCTGATTTTCAAGCAACTCGCGATTGTATATAAATTGGTGTAATTTGATGAGAAAAGACGAGGTGGGACTATTTTAATTTGGCACAAGCATAACCGTGCTTAATTTTTTTTGAGAAACTCATTTGTTTTAGCATCAGTACAGACACAAGCGCTCATATACACGCGCATACACTCACCCCTATGAACGCACACATGCACACCCTACCCCTATGAGCACCTCCGAGAGACTGAGCCGGCATATCATCTTGAGATTTATGAGGCCACCGTAGGCGCCTCGTCGTCGACGGGAACGTCTCCTCCCACTGAAAGCGCATCGCCGAAAATCCTGAAATAAATCCAGGAATAATGCGAGCACTAGGGTTTGAACCCTGGTGGATTGGGATACCACTGTCCACCTAATCATCTCAACCACAGGTTGGTTCGCTTTTGAGAAACTCATAACCGTGCTCAATTGGTTGTAGCCTTTTGGCTGCTCGGCCCATGGGTCCACCCAATTGCAGAAAAAAGATGTGTGGACCCAGGACCACCCAGGTGCATATCTAGGCCCAATAAGGACGAAACTTAGCACGCGTAGAACCAGAGATAAACGGGTCGACGTACGGACGAAACGAACGAAAATTAGAAAAAAATGATGACATACGGACTAAACGGACGAAATTTATAAAGGCAAGAAACGATAGCTCTTTTTTTTTCGAGGGAAAGCCATCATGACGGTTTATATTTCAGTGAAAATAAGGATACATCGTTTAATAGGACGTCCACTAGAAAATCCGGAGGCTCCGACTTCCAAACAATAGTTCGAGAGGACTCCGAATTCCTAGCCAACACATCGGCCGCCATATTGGCTTCTCTAGGACAGTGATTAAAAACAATAAAACTAAAATTACGAGCTAAGAAAGTACATTCTTCATAGATTGCCGCCGCATGTCCGAGGGAGTTCCCGCCGTTCTGCATAACATCAATCACCTCCATGCAGTCCGCTTCGACATAAAGTTTGTTGCAACCCATATCATTAGCAAGTAACAACCCATTTCTCAGAGCCCTTGCTTCTGCCGTCGCCGCATCCTCCACAAAGGGAATGTCCCCGCACGAAGCAGCTATAAAATTTCCCATGTCATCTCGCAGGATAGCTCCTGTACTCCCAGAGCTGCTGTCCATCTCAAATCCCGCGTCGACGTTCAATTTTATAATTCCCTCAGGTGGCCTCTCCCAACCGTGCCTCCTGATCTTTGTGTTCTTATTTCTAGCTCTCGTGAAATTTTTAGCTAGAGCCGCAATAGCCTGCGCCGATTTGGACGGGTCCTGTAGAAACTCCTCGTGGGTGTAGCGGCGACGCTCCCACCACACATACCATACAGCGGTTGCCACCAGTGCATTGCGTTGGACTCCCGCCACCGTTGTCTGTAGGCTGCTCTTGGACAGAAACATGTCAGCTAGTACTGATCCTCCCTCACGTTGTGCAGTACATACCTCAGCCACCAATTGTCCTAGACCTAGTATGCGCCACACATCTTGTACTCGTGGGCATAAGAATAGGGCATGTTTAATACTCTCACAATCGATACTATACATAGGACATTGCAAACTCGTGATCATATGTCTATTTGCTAGAACCCCCAGACAAGGGATGGCTCCAAGTAAGGCTCTCCACACATGAATCTTTATCTTGGCTGGTACACTTAATTTCCAAATGGTACTCCAAATAGGACTAGTACTTGAGGATTGAACTGAGTTTGTCATTCTCAACTTTCGTCCATGTTGGTGTTCCCACTCTTCATGATAAGCTGACCGTACAGAAAAAATACCGTTCTTATTGCAGTGCCAAGAGACAAAATCATTCATCATACCTATAGCCAGAGGTATATTCAGAATACGATGTACATCGACTGGCCAAAATAATTCATTAAGCAACTGCTCATCCCAAACTCTATTCTCTTCATCTATCAACTCAGAGACACGTGTGATAACAATATTATCCCTCGGGGTCATTACTCCCCGTGTAGGGCTGGTTGGGATCCATGGATCCTCCCATACAGGGCCGTACCTGGGACAACGGAGGCCCAGTGCAATTAAAAATTTAGGCCCCAGGTGTTAAAAAAAAACCTAATATGTAGCACTCCCTCTGTCCAGAATTACTCGTCACAGAAATGAATTAAAATGATGTATCTAATAAGTAAAATACGTCTAGATACATCTATTTTTCCGACAAGTAATTCCGACGAAAGGTGTATATGATTAATCATATCACCAATACAATTTCCATGCGTAATTACACCAGCCGCATTTACAAGTTCAAGAAAGAACATAACAAATAGGATTTAGTACAAGGCTTTACTTAGAAACTAGAACAGGTAGATAAAAGTACTGCCACAACCTTTGGATTGAGCAGAGTTGTAGTTAATTTTGCTGAAATTTTATTGAGGCTTGTGAAAGTGGTTCTATTTGACCGAAGTACCGATTGAGGAAGATACAGGGAGAAACGTACGTGGTGCCTCGGAGAAATTGATGGATTGACGGGTGGATAGAGAGACGTATACGAGGTGGCTAGGCGTGAGATATTTGCAGGAGATTTTTATTCTAATAATATCTAACTAATAATGATGCACTTAATACTCTGATTAGCTAACAATTTGGAGCCCTCCGGTTTTGGGGGCCCTGTTCGATCGCTCCGGTTGCACCGGCGGATATACGGCCCTGCTTCCATATGTTTATTTGATAGCCATCCCCTATTCTTTATATATGCCTTCTCTTGAAAGTTTGTATCCCACTTCATAGGCTCTGCCATGTATAAGAACTACCCTTCTTAAGACTACAATTCAGAAGGTCGCCCTCAGAAAAATATTTAGCCTTCAACACTCTCGCACAAAGTGATTCTGGTTCAGACAACAACCTCCAACACTGCTTAGCCAAAAGTGCCATATTAAAATAGTGCAAGTCTCTGAATCCCATGCCTCCTCTCTCTTTTGGAACACACATCTTCCACCATGCAAACCAATGCATATGTTTTTTTATATCATCATCGCCCCACCAATATTTAGACATGGCCCTTTTATTAGTAGATATAGATAAATGTCATCGTGTTCTCGGCGGTGGTTTCGTGAGGCAGCACTAATACCTTGCTGGTAAGTAGGGGCGGAACGCCAACGTGCTAATCCAGCTAGGTGAGTTTCTCCTTTTTGTATGCCACAAGCTGGACAGGTTGTTGTGATAAATTTGACCTATTGCATCCACCTCAATTATTATGCTGTGAGATTCCAGCATACGTGTACACCAATCATGTTACACCAATCATTGTATTCCTTCTTTTTTTGGAAAGTTGATCATATTCCTTTTTACATTTTAATTGCATACTCCCTCCGTCCGAAAAAATTTATTCATCAAATAGATGTATCTCTATTTGAGGAACAAATTTTTTCGGACAGAGGGAGTACTTCCTATTTTTTTTCTTGAAGTTTACAGAAAGGCAGACGTGTGTACACATCCTCACTATGTAGAAATGTCATAAATATCATTTGTTATGCCCTGGCTACTATACATACTTTATCCTCCACTTGTATTATCGTATGACTGCTTTCAAGATTGACAATGGAAAACGGTTGGTGGACTGTAGATTCAAAAATGCTAGACATATGGGGTCTTACAGGCAATTACGGGCTTCTTCTAAACTAACTAAACATGCCTCCTCCCTCTCCCCCCCCCCCATCCCCCTATTTTCAGGTGGATGGGCCCGCGTCCCACCTAACCTCCAATTAAAAACTGCCTAATCACCTTGTAACACTTCCCAGCCTGTAATCCTTTGTTGATGTAGCAAAGCTCCTGTAGATTTGGTCTCTCATGAATAGTTTTGACAGTGTCCACATGTAAGTCAAATCACCACTATGTAATTGCGATGTCACCTATTTTAAAGACGGGAACATTATGGTTCTTCATACAATTTGTTAATTCCATAATATATATCTAAATGAAAATTTTGGAAGCCAAAAAAGAAAGAGAAACATTTTTTAATCTAGAAAACCATGGGAAATTTGATAAGAATATTGGCACTCAATGGACAGAATAGCTCATGTACCCACGTGTGCATGTGCCTTTTCCAAAGTACCATTCATTTGTGGGTATTTCAATATCTTTCTTTTGTCTATTTCATTATTTTTCATATTAATTTTCAGGTTTTTGATCAATCAACAAATTTAACTTAGACTCTACTAATCCACATTTTTTGATTTGATATTTTTTAAATTCTACCTTCTGTATTTTTTAATGATTTTTTATTGCTCTGTCGCAATTACGGACTCCCTCTATTCACAAATATAAGATGTTTTAGATATTTCAATATGAACTACATACGGACTAAAATAAGTGTACAAACATGCTAAAATGCATCTATATACATCTGTATCGGGAAAAGTTTGTACAACTTATCATAGTGAATGGAGGGAGACCGGGGTCGCATACCCGGGCGAGTGGCTTGTGGCTTTCGCCGGCGAGGAGGTCGTGGATACTGTTGTAGTATATAGCACCACTAGTAGAAAACATGGCTTTGGTCACGGGGCAATATTCACATTAGTCCCGGTTCAGTCACGAACCGGGACTAATATAAGCATTGGTCCCGGTTCGTGCGGCTAAGGCATTAGTCCCGGTTCACCTAAGCCCTTTAGTCCCGGTTTGAGACACGAACCGAGACTAAAGGGTGCGATGCCCTTTAGTCCCGGTTTGTGCCTCAAACCGGGACTAAAGATTAGACCTTTAGTCCCGGTTTGAGACACGAACCGGGACTAAAGGGTGCGATGCTCTTTAGTCCCGGTTTGTGTCTCAAAGCGGGACTAAAGGTCCCATTTCCAAACTCTACAACCACCCCCCTGTGGATCGCCTTTTTTGTTTTGAAAAAATCAAAAGAAAATGACAAAAACTTCAAAAAATAAAATCCTTTGAGAGGTAGTTATATTACTACATCTACTAGTTAGGAAAATTTAAAAACTTAAATTTGGACATGTTTTGCAAAATGTGTAGGGAAAATGTAAAACGGCTATAACTCTTGCATACGATGTCGGAAAAAAACGTATAATATATCAAAATGTTCAGAACAAAAATTCGCTTCCGATTTTGACAGCCTATGGCCTGTTTGCAAATTTTTAGAATCCTCAAATTCTAAAAGGAAAAAAACTTATGCTCAAATTTCAGTTTTGTTTTTGAATTTTTGTTAAATCTGGTCAAACTATGGTTAAACTACTTATTCAAGAAGTATTAATGTTACTAAATAATTATTCAAGAATATTAGTGTTATTAAATAATTATTTCAGTTTTTTTGAATTTTGGTCAACTATGGTCAAACTGTGGTCAAACAATGGTCAAACTACTTATTCAAGAAATATTAGTGTTACTAAATAATTATTTTAGTTTTTTGAATTTTGGTCAAATCTGGTCAAACTGTGGTCAAAGTAGGGTCAAACTGTGGTCAAACTACTTATTCAAGAAATATTAGTGTTACTAAATAATTATTGATTTTTAGAACAATAGTTTCAAACTCAAACAGTGAAATGTGTGACTTCATGCTCAAGCTAAATTCCTGAGGGTTAATAGGATTGACATCTTACTATTATTAGGAAAAACAACAAGTGCAGACTTGGAAACGAGGGAGAATAGAACCCGGAAGTTAAGCGTGCTCAGGCTGGAGTAGTGAGAGGATGGGTGATCGTTCGGGAAGTTAGATGATTTGGAATGATGAGGGGTGATTAGAGATTAAAGGTTAAATTGAGCAGTGATGAGGGGTGATTAGAGATTAGAGGTTAAAATAATTTAGAAATTTGAAATTCTAAAAAAAATCAAATAAAATTTAAAAAAAAATCATAAAATTTCCTTTAGTACCGGTTGGTGTTACCAACCGGGACTAAAGGTGGACCTCCAGGCAGCGGCCACGTGGAGGGCCTTTAGTCCCGGTTCCAGAACCGGGACTAAAGGCCCTTATGAACCGAGACTGAAGGCCCTTTTTCTACTAGTGCGCATGGATCTGCTGCCCGACAGGGTATGCTTTCAGACACTACTCAGAGAGGAATGACGATGACCGCATCAGGAGGTGGAGCTGGTAGACATTGAGAGAGGGTCATGTGTTGAGTGGTGCCTCATAATCTCTCGGGATGTTTCCCCTTCTTCTTGTGTGTGTGGAGGAGCTTTGAGAGAAAGCCTAGACTTGATCGTTGGTCGGTGATGGCAACGACGACATCATGTCGTTCCCCTTTTTTGAGGCATTGTCGTCGAGGACCGTTTCCACCCCTGGTGGGGGTCTCAGCTCTTATGTAGAATTCCTAGCTCCAGGTTGCCGAAGCGTACGACGATCAGACTTTATGTCAGGTAGTGGCCCCAGACCTATTGGTGCTATGATTGTGGTCGGTAGGCTATTGACATGTGTAGCTTGGGCTATGAGCATCTAGGTTGTGTGAGTCGCATGTTGGGGAGGCGTTCTTGAAAGGTGGTGTCGGTGGATTACGTGGGGCGAAGGCTAGATGTCGAGTCACAAGTCCGCCCCTCTCTTAGTAGTCACAACTTCTTCTCTTCGGCGGTGGTGGGATGCCGACTTGTTTGGCAGATTTTGTATGCCTGTTCCTTAGTGTTGTGAAGTTGTTGTTGCGTTCATTGTGTGGGCCTGGCCCTGTTGGACCATAAGTATTGGATTGGTCTTGTTTTCACCTAATTTTACGTAACCCTATTTTTCTGAATTAATGGACTAGACAAATCTCTGGCATTTCCTATTTGGCACATTAAGCACCTGTTACTATGAATCTATACTACTATTAAACAATCAAACTAATTCTTTCTAAACGCCACACCGCAGATGTACACAGTTTGATTAGCACCGCACGATTAGGCTCACTAAACTTAATCTAATGACTAGCTTTAACATAATCTGTTATCTAATGTGCACTTAGTAATTTAGGTTGGCTGAATATGCTTCACCGCGGAGAAATATACGAAGCTCCGCCCCGCATGTTGGCAATCCTTACAATCACACAAGGGCAGGAAAAAAATGGAAAGCCATCGCAATCTGATCGCCTCGCTCGCTAATTACCCCGCGAGGCCATGGCCCACGCCGCCTGCCTCTGGCCACCGGACGAGGGTCTGACTCCCACGCCACATGCGCCGCCGCCCGAGCCTCCTCCGCCACCGCAGCCGTCACATAACCGACCAGTGTGCGGCGACTCTCCCACCGTGATCCGTGACGTCGGCACCACCACCCACCCCCTCCTATCATCTCGCTATCTCTATCTGATACGTCTCCAACGTATCTATAATTTTTGATTGTTCCATGCTATATTATATTCTGTTTTGGACATTATTAGGCTTTATTATACACTTTTATATTATTTTTGGGACTAACCTATTAACCGGAGGCCCAACCCAGAATTGTTATTTTTTTGCCTATTTTAGGGTATCGTAGAAAAAAATATCAAATGGAGTCCAAATGGAATGAAGCCTTCGGGAACGTGATTTTCGGAATGAACATGATCCAGAGGACTTGGACCCTACGTCAAGCAATCAACGAGGAAGGCACGAGGTAGGGGGCGCGCCTACCCCCCAGGCGCGCCCTCCACCCTCGTGGACCCCCAGTTGCTCCACCGACGTACTCCTTCCTCCTATATATACCTACGTACTCCCAAACTACTAGATACAGAGCCAAAACCCTAATTCCACCGCCGTAACTTTCTGTATCCATGAGATCCCATCTTGGGGCCTTTTCCGGAGCTCCGCCGAAGGGGGCATCGATCACGGAGGGCTTCTACATCAACACCATAGCCCCTCTGATGAAGTGTGAGTAGTTTACTTCAGACCTACGGGTCCATAGTTATTAGCTAGATGGCTTCTTCTCTCTTTTTGGATCTCAATACAAATTTGTCCCCCTCTCTTGTGGAGATCTATTCGACGTAATCTTCTTTTGCGGCGTCTTCTCTGAATTCTTTTATGTATGCTTGGTTATCTTTGCAAGTATCTTCGAATTATTAGTTTGGTTTGGCCTACTAGATTGATCTTTCTTGCAATGGGAGAAGTGCTTAGCTTTGGGTTCAATCTTGCGGTGTCCTTTCCCAGTGACAGTAGGGGCAGCAATGCATGTATTGTATTGTTGCCATCGAGGATAACAAGATGGGGTTTATATCATATTGCATGAGTTTATCCCTCTACATCATGTCATCTTGCTTAAAGCGTTACTCTGTTCTCTTGAACTTAATACTCTAGATGCATGCTGGATAGCGGTCGATGTGTGCAATAATAGTAGTAGATGCAGGCAGGAGTCAGTCTACTTATCTTGGACGTGATGCCTATATACATGATCATACCTAGATATTCTCATAACTATGCTCAATTCTGTCAATTGCTCAACAGTAATTTGTTCACCTACCGTAAATACTTATGCTCTTGAGAGAAGCCACTAGTGAAACCTATGGCCTCTGGGTCTATCTTCCATCATATTATTCTTCCAATACTTAGTTATTTCCTTTGCCATTTATTTTACTTTGTATCTTTTATTTCTCTTTATCATAAAAATACCAAAAATATTATCCTATCATATCTATCAGATCTCACTCTCGTAAGTGACCGTGTAGGGATTGACAACCCCTTATCGCGTTGGTTGCGAGGATTTATTTGTTTGTGTAGGTGCGAGGGACTCGTGCGCAGCCTCCTACTGGATTGATACCTTGGTTCTCAAAAACTGAGGGAAATACTTGAGCTACTTTGTTGCATCACCCTTTCCTCTTCAAGGGAAAACCAACGCAGTGCTCAAGAGGTAGCACTACCCAGTCGACAACCAGACGAGGTGGAGCTGATGTCTCCCTCCTTCACCTACACCGATGATGTGCTGAGACGGTGCCCTCCCGCCATGCATGACCATGATCCGGACGGCACCGTCGAGCCCGTGGTCCTCCTTCCCGGGTCACCGGATCCAGCCAAGATCCGTCCCGTCCTCCCACATTGGCAACCATGGTAGTCCTCCTCTGAAGGAAATATGCCCTAGAGGCAATAATAAAGTTGTTATTTATTTACTTATATCATCATAAATTTTATTATTCATGCTAGAATTGTATTAACCGTAAACTTAGTACATGTGTGAATACATAGACAAACAGAGTGTCCCTAGTGTGACTCTACTTGACTAGCTTGTTAATCAAAGATGGTTAAGTTTCCTAGCCATGGACATGTGTTTTCATTTGATGAACGGGATCACATCATTAGAGAATGATGTGATGGAAAAGACCCATACATTAGCTTAGCACTATGATCGTTTAGTTTATTGCTATTGCTTTCTTCATGACTTATACATGTTCCTATGACTATGAGATTATGCAACTCCCGAATACCGGAGGAACACCTTGTGTGCTATCAAACGTCACAACGTAACTGGGTGATTATAAAGATGCTCTACAGGTGTCTCCGATGGTGTTTGTTGAGTTGGCATAGATCAAGATTAGGATTTGTCACTCTGTGTTTCGGAGAGGTATCTCTGGGCTCTCTTGGTAATGCGCATCACTATAAGCCTTGCAAGCAATGTAACTAATGAGTTAGTTGCGGGATGATGCATTAAGGAACGAGTAAAGAAACTTGCCGGTGACAATATTGAACTAGGTATGATGATACCGACGATCGAATCTCGGGCAAGTTACATACCGATGACAAAGGGAACAACGTATGTTGTTATGCGGTTTGACCGATAAAGATCTTCTTAGAATATGTAGGAGCCAATATGAGCATCCATGTTCCGCTATTGGTTATTGACCGGAGATGTGCCTCGGTCATGTCTACATAGTTCTCAAACCCGCAGGGTCCGCACGCTTAACGTTCGATGACGATTTGTATTATGAGTTATGTGATTTGGTGACCGAAGTTTGTTTGGAGTCCTGGATAAGATCACGGACATGACGAGGGGTCTCGAAATGGTCGAGAGGTAAATACTCTTATATTGGAAGGCTATATTCGGACATTGGAAAGGTTCCGAGTGATTCGGGTATTTTCCAGAGAACAGGGGAGTTACGGGAATTCACCGGGGGAAGTATTGGGCCTTATTGGGCTTTAGTGGAAAGGAGAGAAGGGCCACAAGGGGAGGCAGCGCCCCCCCCCATGGGCTGGTCCGAATTGGACTAGGAGGGGGCGGCACCCCCCTCTTTCCTTCTCCCTCTCCCTCTCCTTCCTTCTTCTCCTACCTGGAATAGGAAAGGGGGAAACCTACTCCTACTAGGAGTAGGAATTCCCCCCTTGGGGGCGCCCCTTGAGGCCGGCCCTCCTCCTCCTCCCCTCCTTTATATACGGGGGAGGGGGGCACCCCATAGACACACAAGTTGATTTCTTAGCCGTGTGCGGTGCCCCCTCCACAGATTTCCACCTCGGTCATATTGTCGTAGTTCTTAGGCAAAGCCCTGTGTCGGTAACATCATCATCACCGTCACCACGATGTCGTGCTGACGAAACTCTCCCTCGGCCTCAGCTGGATCTAGAGTTCGAGGGACGTCACCGAGCTGAATGTGTGCAGATCGCGGAGGTGCCGTGCGTTTGGTACTTGATCAGTTGGATCGCGAAGACGTTCGACTACATCAACCGCGTTACTAAACGCTTTCGCTTTCGGTCTACGAGGGTACATAGACACACTCTCCCCGCTCGTTGCTATGCATCTCCTAGATAGGTCTTGCGTGATCGTAGGAAAATTTTGAAATACTGCGTTCCCCAACAGTGGTATCCGAGCCAGGTCTATGCGTAGATGCTATATGCACGAGTAGAACACAAAGGGGTTGTGGGCGTGGGTATATACATATTGCTTGCCGTCACTAGTTGTTTCTTGATTCAACGGTATTTCTGGATGAAGCGGCCTGGACCGACATTACATGACCACATTCATGAGACTGGTTCTATCGACGTGCTTCGCACACAGGTGGCTGGCGGGTGTCTGTTTCTCCAACTTTAGTTGAATCGGATTCAATGAACATGGTTCTTTATGAAGATCAAAAAGCAATCACTATACCACGTTGTGGTTTTGATGCATAGGTAAGAACATTCTTGCTAGAAGCCTGTAGCAGCCACGTAAAACTTGCAACAACAAAGTAGAGGACGTCTAACTTGTTTTTGCAGGGCTTGCTGTGATGTGATATGGTCAAGACATGATGATATATAAATTGTTGTATGAGATGATCATGTTTTGTAAAATTTATCGGCAACTGGCAGGAGCCTTATGGTTGGCGCTTTATTGTATGAAATGCAATCACCATGTAATTGCTTTACTTTATCACTAAGCGGTAGCGATAGTCGTAGAAGCAATAGTTGGCGAGATGACAACGATTCTTCGATGGAGATCTAGGTGTCAAGCCGGTAACGATGGTGATCATGACAGTGCTTTGGAGATGGAGATCAAAGGCACAAGATGATGATGGCCATATCATATCACTATTTGATTGCATGTGATGTTTATCCTTTATGCATCTTATTTTGCTTAGTACAACGGTAGCATTATGAGATGATCCCTTACTAAAATTTCAAGGTGAACCTGTGTTTACCTACGCATCAAAACCACAATGCCGTATTACGATAGACCCTAGGCATCTTAATAATTGTTGGACAATGCCATATTATGATAGAAATACTAAATATATAGCAAAGTGAAACTAACATGATTACCTCAAAGAAGAACTAAATTTGACTGATTCCATCGACATAGTACTTCAGTGCTTAAGAAAAGTTTCTTCGGGCATTTCTTGATGCAAAGTCATAAAGGGCACAATCAAGATCAACATTGTCCAAGATATCATTCTCAATGCAGAAATTTAAACATCAGATGATTGGACCCTAGACATTTACACAGACTGACAAAAAATTAAGATGGTTGAATACATACCGTGAAAGATTAAATTAAAAAATATTCATTAAAATTTTAAAATTTGGTGTACACTGAAATTTAAGGATGGATCATGGATGAATAGTTGAATACATACATACTAAATAAAGAATAAAATAAACTACTGAAATTGGGGTTTGGGGGATGGATCAGGAACATGAATGAATACGTACCCTATAAGTTAGTAGTACGTACTGTGGTGTGTTCACGGCTCACATACATATAATGTATGTATTTCCGCCTTAACGGATGCCAGATGGCCGGGCTGGGGACTGCTGCGCGGCGCGCGCAACGGTGAGAACTAGCGTCGGCTGAGGCGCCAAGCAATAGGCAGACCGACAATGATCAACAAGAGGAGGAAGAGTAGAGTGAAAGACGAACCGACGAGAAGACGAAGACGAGCGAAAGGCTCCAGATCTTTGATTGATTTGTTTCACAAGGGAAACGAGCAGCCGTGCCTCGCTTCAGGCCTGAATCACGTCACGTGACCCTTCGCTAATCGCTACATTCGTTTTTTTCTTTGGTAAATTATTTTCTTACATATTTTTGCTGGGTATACCATATATGTATACTACATCATGGGCCCCCTCCCTGGCCTGGGCCCTGGGCCGTCGCCCCTCGGGCCATACTCCAGGGCCGGCCCTGATAAGTGTTCTCCCTGAGTATGCACCGTTGCGACAGTTTTTCGTGTTGAGACACCACGTGAAGATCGGGTGTGATAAGTTGTACGTTCACATACAACGGGTGCAAGCCAATTTTGCACACACAAAATACTCAGGTTAAACTTGACGAGCCTAGCATATGCAGATATGGCCTCGGAACACTGAGATCGAAAGGTCGAGCATGAATCATATAGTAGATATGATCGACATAGTGATGTTCACCATTGAAAACTTCTCCATCTCACGTGATGATCGTACATGGTTTAGTTGATATGGATCACGTGATCATTTAGATGACCAGAGGGATGTCTATTGCTACCTCTTGAGCACTTGTGTTGGTTTTCCCTGAAAGAGGAAAGGCTGATGCAGCAAAGTAGCGTAAGTATTTCCCTCAGTTTTTGAGAACCAAGGTATCAATCCAGTAGGAGGCCATGCACGAGTCCCTCGCACCTACACAAACAAAATAAATCCTTGCAACCAATGCGATAAGGGGTTGTCAATCCCTACACGGTCACTTACGAGAGTGAGATCTGATAGATATGATAAGATAATATTTTTGGTATTTTTATGATAAAGATGCAAATTAAAATAAAAAGCAAAGGAAATAAATGAGGATTGGAAGATTAATATGATAGAAGATAGACCCGGGGGCCATAGGTTTCACAAGTGGCTTCTCTCGAGAGCATAAGTATTCATGGTGGGTAGACAAATTACTATTGAGCAATTGACAGAATTGAGCATAGTTATGAGAATATCTAATTATGATCATGTATATAGGCATCACGTCCGAGACAAGTAGACCGACTCCTGCCTGCATCTACTACTATTACTCCACACATTGACCGCTATCCTGCATGCATCTAGAGTATTAAGTTCAAGAGAATAGAGTAACGCTTTAAGCAAGAAGACATGATGTAGAGGGATAAACTCATGCAATATGGTGAAAACCCCATCTTGTTATCCTCGATGGCAACAATACAATACGTGCCTTGCTGCCCCTACTGTCACTGGGAAAGGACATCGCAAGATTGAACCCAAAGCTAAGCACTTCTCCCATTGCAAGAAAGAACAATCTAGTAGGCCAAACCAAACTGATAATTCGAAGAGACTTGCAAAGATAACCAATCATACAAAAAAGAATTCAGAGAAGATTCAAATATTGTTCATAGATAATCTTGATCATAAACCCACAATTCATCGGTCTCAACAAACACACCGCAAAAGGAAGATTACATCGAATAGATCTCCAAAAGAGAGGGGGAGAACATTGTGTTGAGATCCAAAAAGAGAGAAGAAGCCATCTAGCTAATAACTATGGACCCGAAGGTCTGTGGTAAACTACTCACACTTCATCGGAGAGGCTATGGTGTTGATGTAGAAGCCCTCCGTGATCGATGCCCCCTCCGGCAGAGCTCCGAAACAGGCCCCAAGATGGGATCTCGTGGATAAAGAAAGTTACGGCGGTGGAATTAGGGTTTTGGCTCTGTTTCTGATCGTTTGGGGGTACGTAGGTATATATAGGAGGAAGAAGTACGTCGGTGGAGCAACATGGGGCCCATGAGGGTGGTGGGCGCGCCTATGGGGGGTAGGCGCGCCCCCTACCTCGTGGCCTCCCTGTTGGTTGCTTGACGTAGGGTCCAAGTCTCCTAGATCATGTTCGGTGAGAAAATCACGTTCCCGAAGGTTTCATTCCGTTTGTACTCCGTTTGATATTCCTTTTCTTCGAAACCTAAAATAGGCAAAAAAACAGCAATTCTGGGCTGGGCCTCCGGTTAATAGGTTAGTCCCAAAAATAATATAAAACTGGATAATAAAGCCCAATAATGACCAAAACAGTAGATAATATAGCATGGAGCAATCAAAAATTATAGATACGTTGGAGACGTATCAAGCATCCCCAAGCTTAATTCATGCTCGTCCTCGAGTAGGTAAATGATAAAAACAAAATTTTTGATGTGGAATGCTACTTGGCATATTTTCAATGTAATTCTTCTTAATTGTGGTATGAATATTCAGATCCGAAAGATTCAAGATAAAAGTTTAATATTGACATAAAAATAATAATACTTCAAGCATACTAACAAAGCAATCATGTCTTCTCAAAATAACATGGCCAAAGAAAGTTATCCCTACAAAATCATATAGTCTGGCTATGCTCTATCTTCACCACACAAAGTATTTAAATCATGCACAACCCCGATGACAAGACAAGCAATTGTTTCATACTTTTGACATTCTCAAACTTTTTCAATCTTCACGCAATACATGAGCGTGAGCCATGGATATAGCACTATATGTGGAATAGAATGGTGGTTGTGGAGAAGACAAAAAGGGAGAAGATAGTCTCACATCAACTAGGCGTGTCAACGGGCTATGGAGATGCCCATCAATAGATATCAATGTGAGTGAGTAGGGATTGCCATGCAACGGATGCACTAGAGCTATAAGTATATGAAAGCTCAACAAAAGAAACTAAGTGGGTTTGCATCCAACTTGCTTGCTCATGAAGACCTAGGGAATTTTGAGGAAGCCCATCATTGGAATATACAAGCCAAGTTCTATAATGAAAAATTCCCACTAGTATATGAAAGTGACGAAAGTGAAAAATTCCCACTAGTACATGAATAGATCTCCACAAGAGAGGGGGAGAACTTTGTATTGAGATCCAAAAATAGAGAAGAAGCCATCTAGCTAATAACTATGGACCCGTAGGTCTGAGGTAAACTACTCACACTTCATCGGAAGGGCTATGGTGTTGATGTAGAAGCCCTTCGTGATCGATGCCCCCTCCGGCGGAGCTCCGGAACAGGGCCCCAAGATGGGATCTCGTGGATACAGAAAGTTACGGCCGTTGAATTAGGGTTTTGGCTCCGTATCTAGTAGTTTGGGGGTACGTAGGTATATATAGGAGGAAGGAGTTGGGGGGGGGGGAAAAAGGGGGCCCCCGGGGGGGGGGGGGGCGCGGGGGGGGGGGGGGGTAGGCGCGCCCCCTACCTCGTGCCTTCCTCGTTGATTGCTTGACGTAGGGTCCAAGTCCTCTGGATCATGTTCGTTCCGAAAATCACGTTCCCGAAGGTTTCATTCCGTTTGGACTCCGTTTGATATTCCTTTTCTTTGAAACCCTAAAATAGGCAAAAAAACAGCAATTCTGGGTTGGGCCTCCCGTTAATAGGTTTGTCCCAAAAATAATATAAAAGTATATAATAAAGCCCAATAATGTCCAAAACAGAATATAATATAGCATGGAACAATCAAAAATTATAGATACATTGGAGACATATCATCTATCTAAGTGGGAGTTCTTAAGTAATATGATTAATTGAACTTAAATTTATCATGAACTTAGTCCTGATAGTATTTTCATATCTATGTTGTAGATCAATTGCTCGTGTATAGCTTCCCCGTTTTATTTATGATATGTTCCTAGAGAAAACTATGTTGAAAGATGTTAGTGGCCTGAGGATTATCTGAGGATTATCCTCATTGATGCACAGAAGAATTATGTCCTTGATGCACCGCTAGGTGACGGACCTTTTGCAGGAGCAGATGCAGATGTTATGAATGTTTTGCAAGCTCGGTATGATGACTGCTTGATAGTTTAGTGCGCCATACTTTACGGCTTAGAACTGGGACTTCAAAAACATCTTGAACACCACGAAGCATATGAGATGTTCCAAGAGCTGAAATTGGTATTTAAGACTCATGCCCGTGTTAAGAGGTATGAGACCTTTGACAAGTACTTTGCCTACAAAATGGAGGAGAATAGCTCAGCTAGTGAGCATGTGCTTAGAATGTCTGAGTACTACAATCACTTGAATCAAGTGAGAGTTAATCTTCCAGATGAGATAGTGATTGACAGAGTTCTCTAGTCACTATCACCAAGTTACTAGAACTTCGTGATGAACTATAATATGCAAGGGATAACAGAAACGATTCCCAAGCTCTTTGCGATGCTGAAATTGGCAAAGGTAGAATTCAAGAAAAAGCATCAAGCGTTGATGGTTGACAAGACCACTAGTTTCAAGTACAAGGGCAAGGGAAAGAAAGGGAACTTCAAGAAGAATGGCAAGAAAGTTTCCACTCCCGTGAATAAGCCCAAAGCTAGACCTAAGCCTGAAACTGAGTGGTTCTACTGCAAAGGGAATGGTCACTGGAAGCGGAACTACCCCAAATACTTGGCGGATAAGAAGGATGGCAAAGTGAACAAAAGTATATTTGATATACATGTTATTGATGTGTTCTTTACTAGTGTTCATAGTAACCCCAGGGTATTTGATACCAGTTGAGTTGCTAAGATTAGTAACTCAAAATAGGAGTTGCAAAATGAACAGAGACTAGTTAAGGGCAAGGTGACGATGTGTGTTGGAAATGATTCCAAGGTTGATAAGATCACCATAACACACTCCTTTTACCTTCGGGATTAGTGTTGAACCTAAAATAAATGTTATTTGGTGTTTGCATTGAGCATGAATATGATTGGATCATGTTTATTGAATACGGTTATTCATTTAAGTCAAAGAATAATTGTTTATTGAATCTCGATCGTAGTGATACACATAACTTAATATAAATGGTCAAAGAATAATTGTTTATTGAATCTCGATCATAGTGATACACATGAATGAAACCTTATATGGTCATAACTTAATATAAATGGTTTATTGAATCTCGATCGTAGTGATACACATATTCATAATATTGATGCCAAAAGATGCAAAGTTGATAATGATAGTGCAACATACTTGTGGCACTGCCGTTTAGGTCATATTGGTGTGAAGCGCATGAAGAAACTCCATGCAGATGAACTTTTGGAATCACTTTATTATGAATCATTTGATGCTTGCGAACCATGCTTCACGGGCAAGATGACTAAGACTCCGTTCTCCGGAACAATGGAGCGAGCCACTGACTTATTGGAAATAATACATACCGATGTATGCGGTCTGATGAGTGTTGAGGCTCGCGGCGGGTATCGTTATTTTCTAAACTTCACAGTTGATTTGAGAAGATATGAGTATATCTAATTAATGAAACACAAGTCTGAAATGTTTGAAAAGTTCAAAGAATTTCAGAGTGAAGTGGAGAATCATCGTAACAAGAAAATAAAGTTTCTACGATCTGATCACGGAGACAAACTATTTGAATTACAAGTTTGGCCTTCAGTTGAAACAATGTCGAATAGTTTCGCAACTCACGCCACCTGGAACACCACAACGTAATGGTGTGTCTGAACGTCATAACCGTACTTTTGGATATGGTGCGATATATGATGTCTCTTACCGATTTACCACTATCGTTTTGGGGCTATGCATTAGAGACAACTGCATTCATGTTAAATAGGGCACCTGAAGGAAATATGCCCTAGAGGCAATAATAAAGTTGTTATTTATATTTCCTTATATCATGAAAAATGTTAATTATTCATGCTAGAATTGTATTAACCGGAAACTTAGTACATGTGTGAATACATAGACAAACATAGTGTCCCTAGTATGCCTCTATTTGACTAGCTCGTTAATCAAAGATGGTTAAGTTTCCTAGCCATGGACATGTGTTGTCATTTGATGAACAAGATCACATCATTAGAGAATGATGTGATGGACAAGACCCATCCGTTAGCTTAGCATAATGATCGCTTAGTTTTATTGCTATTGCTTTCTTCATGACTTATACATGTTCCTATGACTATGAGATTATGCAACTCCCGAATACCGGAGGAACACTTTGTGTGCTACCAAACGTCACAACGTAACTAGGTGATTATAAAGGTGCTCTACAAGTGTCACCGATGGTACTTCTTGAGTTGGCATAGATCAAGATTAGGATTTCTCACTCCGATTGTCGGAGATGTATCTCTGGGCCCTCTCGGTGATGCACATCACTATAAGCCTTGCAATCAATGCAACTAATGAGTTAGTTGCGGGATGATGTATTGCGGAACGAGTAAAGAGACTTGCCGGTAACGATATTGAACTAGGTATTGAGATACCGACGATCGAATCTCGGGCAAATAACATACCAATGACAAAGGGAACAACGTATGTTGTTATGCGGTTTGACAGATAAAGATCTTCATAGAATATGTAGGAACCAATGTGAGCATCCAGGTTCCGCTATTGGTTATTGACCGGAGATGAGTCTCGATCATGTCTACATAGTTCTCGAACCCATAGGGTCCACACACTTAACGTTCGGTGACGATCGGTATTATGAGTTTATGTGTTTTGATGTACTGAAGGTAGTTCGGAGTCCTGGATGTGATCACGGACATGACGACGAGTCTCAAAATGGTCGAGACATAAATATTGATATATTGTACGGCTACATTTGGACACCGGAAGGGTTTCGGGTGATCTCGGAGAAAACCAGAGTGCCGGAGGGGTTACCGGAACCCCCCGGGGAC
The DNA here is from genome assembly GCF_003073215.2 of Triticum urartu. Lineage (NCBI taxonomy): Eukaryota > Viridiplantae > Streptophyta > Magnoliopsida > Poales > Poaceae > Triticum > Triticum urartu. The sequence continues at coordinate 628,370,133 of NC_053024.1, read as the reverse complement.
TAATGGGCCTTAATGGTACCTAGTGGAGAGAGAGGGGCTGGCCAGGGCAGGCCGCGCGCCCCCTACCCTTGAGTCCGAATAGGACAAGGAAATGGGGGCGGCGCCCCCTTGCCTTTCCCTTCCCCCTCCTAGTGGGACTAGGAAAGGGGAGTCCTACTCCCACTAGGAGGAGGAGGACTCCTCTTGGCACGCCCTCCTAGGGCCGGCCGGCCTCCCCCCTTGCTCCTTTATATACGGGGGCAGGGGGCACCCCATGAAACACAAGTTGATCATTGATCTTTTAGCCGTGTGCGGTGCCCCCCTCCACCATAATCCACCTCGGTCATTGCTACCTCTTGAGCAATGCGTTGGTTTTCCCTGAAGAGGAAAGGGTGATGCAGCAAAGTAGCGTAAGTATTTCCCTCAGTTTTGAGGACCAAGGTATCAATCTAGTAGGAGGCCACACGCAAGTCCCTCGTACCTACACAAACAAATAAGAACCTCGCAACCAACGCGATAAAGGGTTGTCAATCCCTTCACGGTGACTTACGAGAGTGAGATCTGATAGACATGATAAGATAATATTTTTGGTATTTTTATGATAAAGATTAAAAGTAAAGATTGCAAAATAAAAGCTAATAGAAATAGCTTCTTGATGGAAGGTTAATATAATGGAGAATAGACCCGGGGCCATAGGTTTCACTAGTGGCTTCTCTCAAGATAACATAAGTATTACGGTGGGTGAATAAATTACTGTCGAGAAATTGATAGAAAAGCGAATAATTATGGGAATATCTAGACATGATCATGTATATAGGCATCACGTCTGTGACAAGTAGACCGACTCCTGCCCGCATCTACTACTATTACTCCACACATCGACCGCTATCCAGCATGCATCTAGAGTATTAAGTTCTTAAGAACAGAGTAACGCATTAGGTAAGATGACATGATGGAGAGGGATAAACTCAAGCAATATGATATAAACCCCATCTTTTTATCCTTGATGGCAACAATACAATACGTGTCGTTTCCCTTTCTGTCACTGGGATCGAGCACCGCAAGATTGAACCCAAAGCTAAGTACTTCTCCAATTGCAAGAAAGATAAATCTAGTAGGCCAAACCAAACTGATAATTCGAAGAGACTTGCAAAGATAACCAATCATACATAAAAGATTTCAGAGAAGAATCAAATATTGTTCATAGATAGACTTGATCATAAACCCACAATTCATCAGATCTTGACAAACACACCGCAAAAAGAGTTACATCGAATAGATCTCCAAGAAGATCGAGGAGAACTTTGTATTGAGATCCAAAGAGAGAGAAGAAGCCATCTAGCTAATAGCTATGGACCTGAAGGTCAGAAGTAAACTACTCACACATCATCCGAGGGGCCATGAAGTTGATGTAGAGGCCCTCCGTGATCGATGCCCCCTCCGGCGGAGCTCTGAAAAAGGCCCCAAGATGGGATCTCTTGGGTACATAAGGTTGCGGCGGTGGAAATAGGGTTTCGTGGTGCTCCTGGATGTTTTCAGGGTATATGAGTATATATAGGAGGAGGAAGTAGGTCGGTTGAGCCACGAGGGGCCCACGAGGGGGAGGGCGTGCCCAGGGGGGTAGGCGCGCCCCCTGCCTCGTGGCCTCCTCGGTTGTTTCTTGACGTCCACTCCAAGTCCTCTGGATCACATTTGTTCCAAAAATCACGCTCCCGAAGGTTTCATTCCGTTTGGACTCCGTTTGATATTCCTTTTCCGCGAAACACTGAAATAGGCAAAAAAACAACAATTTGCACTGGGCCTTGGGTTAATAGGTTAGTCCCAAAAATAATATAAAAGTGTATAATAAAACCCATTAAACATCCAAAACAGAATATATAATAGCATGCAACAATCAAAAATTATAGATATGTTGGAGACGTATCAAGCATCCCCAAGCTTAATTCCTGTTCGTCCTCGAGTAGGTAAATGATAAAAACAGAATTTTTGATGTGGAATGCTTTCTAGCATATTCTTCAATGTAATTTTATTTATTGTGGCATGAATGTTCAGATCCAAAAGATTCAAGATAAAAGTTTAATGTTGACATAAAAATAGTAATACTTCAAGCATGCTAACCAAGAAATTATTTCTTATCAAAATAATGTAGCCAAAGAAAGCTTATCCCTACAAAATCATATAGTTTGGCCATGCTTCATTTTTGTCACACAAAATGCTCTCATCATGCACAACCCCGATGACAAGCCAAGCAATTGTTTCATACTTAGCCTTTTCAAACTCTTTCAACTTTTACGCAATATATGAGCACGAGCCATGGACATAGCACTATGGGTGGAATAGAATATAATGATTGAGGTTGTGTGAGAAGAGAAAAAAGGAGGAAGTCTCACATTGACGCGGCTAATCAATGGGCTATGGAGATGCCCAACGATTGATGTCAATGCAAGGAGTAGGGATTGCCATGCAACGGATGCACTAGAGCTATGAATATATGAAAGCTCATCAAAGAAACTAAGTGGGTGTGCATCCAACTTGCTTGCTCACGAAGACCTAGGGCATTTGAGGAAGCCCATCATTGGAACATACAAGCCAAGTTCCATAATGAAAAAATCCCACTAGTTTGTGAAAGTGACAAAATAAGAGACTCTCTATCATGAAGATCATGGTGCTACTTTGAAGCACAAGTGTGGAAAAAGGATAGTAACATTGTCCCTTCTCTCTTTTTCTCTCATTTTTGTATTTGGGCCTTCTTCTCTCTCTTTTTCTTTTTTGGCCTCTTTTTTTTCCTATTTTTCGTCCGGAGTCTCATCCCGACTTGTGGGGGAATCATACTCTCCATCATCCTTTCCTCACTTGGGACAATGCTCTAATGATGATCATCACACTTTTATTTACTTACAACTCAAGAATTACAACTCGATACTTAGAACAAAATATGACTCTATGTGAATGCCTCCGGCGGTGTACCGGGATATGCGATGAATCAAGAGTGACATGTATGAAAAAGTAAGCATGGTGGATTTGCCACAAATACGATGTCAACTACATGATCATGCAAGGCAACATGACAATGATGATGCGTGTCATAATACACGGAACGGTGGAAAGTTGCATGGCAATATATCTCGGAATGGCTGTGGAAATGCCATAATAGGTAGGTATGGTGGCTGTTTTGAGGAAGATATAAGGAGGCTTATGTGTGATAGAGCGTATCATATCACGGGGTTTGGATGCACCGGCGAAGTTTGCACCAACTCTCAAGGTGAGAAAGGGCAATACACGGTACTGAAGAGGCTAGCAATGATGGAAGGGTGAGAGTGTGTATAATCCATGGACTCAACATTAGTCATAAAGAACTCACATACTTATTGCAAAAATCTACAAGTCATCAAAACCAAGCACTATCCGCATGCTCCTAGGGGGATAGATTGGTAGGAAAAGACCATCGCTCGTCCCCGACCGCCACTCATAAGGAAAGCAATCAAAGAACACCTCATGCTTCAAATTTGTCACACAACGTTTACCATACGTGCATGCTACGGGACTTGCAAACTTCAACAGAAGTATTTCTCAATTTCACAATTACACAACTAGCACACCTGTAATATTACCACCTTTATATCTCAAAACAACTATCAAGTATCAAACTTCTCTTAGTTTTTAATGCACTTTCAGGTTTTTATCTTGGATGCCTATCATATTAGGACTAATTTTATAACCAAAGCAAATTACCATGCTGTTCTAAAGGACTCTCAAAATAATACAAGTGAAGCATGAGAGATCAATTATTTCTATAAAATAGAAGTACCGCCGTGCTCTAAAAGATATAAGTGAAGCACTAGAGCAAAATTATCCAACTCAAAAGATATAAGTGAAGCACATAGAGTATTCTAATGAATTCCGATTCATGTGTGTCTCTCTCGAAAGGTGTGTAAAGCAAGGATGATTGTGGTAAACTAAAAATCAAAGACTCAAATCATACAAGACGCTCCAAGCAAAACACATATCATGTGGTGAATAAAAATATAGCTCCAAGTAAAGTTACCAATGGACAAAGACGAAAAAGGGGATGCCTTCCGGGGCATCCCCAAGCTTAGGCTTTTGGTTGTCCTTGGATTTTACCTTGGGGTGCCTTTGGCATCCCCAATCTTAGGCTCTTGCCACTCCTTGTTCCATAATCCATCAAATCTTTTACCCAAAACTTGAAAACTTCACAACACAAAACTTAAACAGAAAATCTCATGAGCTCCGTTAGTAAAAGAAAACAAACCACCACTTAAGGTACTGTAATGAACTCATTCTTTATTTATATTTGTGTTACAACTACTGTATTCCAAATTTTCTATGGTTTAGAAACTCTATTACTAGCCATAGATTCATCAAAATAAGCAAACAACACACGAAAAACAGAATCTGTCAAAAACAGAACAGTCTGTAGTAATCTGTAGGTTTAGAATACTTCTGGAACCCCAAAAATTCTAAAATAAATTTCTGGACGTGGTTAATTTATCTATTAATCATCTGCAAAAATAATTAACTAAATAGCACTCTCCAGTAAAAAATGGCAGCTAATCTTGTGAGCGCTAAAGTTTCTGTTTTTTACAGCAAGATCGCAAAGACCTTCCCCAAGTTTTCCCAAAGGTTCTACTTGGCACAAACACTAATTAAAAACATATAACCACATATAAACAGAGGATATATGAATTATTTATTGCTAAACAGAATCAAAAAGCAAGAAACAAAAATAAAATTGGGTTGCCTCCCAACAAGCGCTATCGTTTAACGCCCCTAGCTAGGCATTGATAATTTCGATGATGCTCACAAGAAAGACAAGAATTGAGGCACAAAGAGAGCATCATAAAACACGTGTCAAACACATCTAAGTCTAACATACTTCCTATGCATAGGCATCTTATAGGCAAACAAATTATCAAGGCAAGCAAAAACTAGCATATGCAAGGAAGCGGAAAGAAACAATAGCAATCTCAACATAACGAGAGGTAATTTAGTAACATGAAAATTTGTACAACCATATTTTCCTCTCTCATAATAATTACATGTAGGATCATAAGCAAATTCAACAATATAGCTATCACAAAACATATTCTTAACACGATCCACATGTATGCAAAGTTGACACTCTTCCAAAATAGTGGGTTAATATTAACTAAAGTCATGACCTCTCCAAACCCACTTTTATCAAAAACTTCATAAGATTGAACATTCTCCAAATATGTGGGATCTAAAGTTGACACTCTTCCAAACCCACTTTCAATATTATTGCAAACATTATTATCAATCTCATATTCATCATGGGTCTTAAATAAATTTTCAAGATCGAAAGAAGAATCACCCCAATCATGATCATTGCAAGTAGTCATAGCAAAACTAGCATCCCCAAGCTTGAGGTTTTGCATATCATTAACACATTTGACATTAACAGAATTTATGATAACATCATGGCAATCATGCTTTTCATCGAAGGAACTATCAAGTATGGGTGCAATAGCAACGATCTCATGTTTAACATAAGGAACTATAGCAAATTCATCTTCATAAATATTGGCATCATGGCCGCAAGAATAGCAAGCATCATGTTCGTCAAGGGATATTTCAATCAAATCATTGGAATCATAATTATCTATAGATTCATGCATATCATTATTTTCTTCGAAGCAACGGTCATTCTTTCAATAAATTCTTTGACATACACATTATGAGCATAGTTTTCATAGCAATATTTAAGTATGTCAAGATTTTCAGATTCGTAGAGAGTAATATCATACTTTTCAATCAAAGAAGCAACTTCATATGCACCCTTAAAAGCAACAAATTCTTCAATTTATTCTATATCGTAGTAACTATAAACACTCTTTGCATAAGAAGATAAGATTTCATTATCATTAAACTCACATAGGTAGGGGAGGTGCTTTTTAGGGTTCTTAGAGCAACAAGTAAGATCACAAATTTCACAAAGATTCCAAGCATAACACAGCAATCTGTTTATTTGATCCCATAAGAGTCTCCCTTTTTCAGACAAACGGTGACGCACAAAATGAGCATGCTCATCTAAAGATTTCCCATCAACTAGGCTAGTTGGGGTTTCAGCACGAGCGCATAAGGATCAAAGATGATCCAAGTAGAACACTCTAAGTGGATCCATATCAATAGATTTTTAGCAAGCAAAGATGCAAGCAAATAGAAGGCACATGGAAACACAAACAAAGATACATACGAGAAGAAGGCGGACAGAAAAGAGGGCCAATAAAACGGCAAGGGTGAAGTGGGGGAGAGGAAAACGAGAGGCAAATGGCAAATAATGTAATGCGAGGGATAAGAGTTTGTGATGGGTACCTGATACGTCTCCAACGTATCTACAATTTTTGATTGCTCCATGCTATATTATCTACTGTTTTGGACATTATTGGGATTTATTATCCACTTTTATATTATTTTTGGGACTAACCTATTAACTGGAGGCCCAGCCCAGAATTGCTGTTTTTTGCCTATTTTAGGGTTTCGAAGAAAAGGAATATCAAACGGAATGAAACCTTCGGGAACGTGATTTTCTCACCGAACATGATCCAGGAGACTTGTACCCTACGTCAAGCAACCAACAGGGAGGCCACGAGGTAGGGCGCGCGCCTACCCCCCCAGGCACGCCCTCCACCCTCGTGGGCCCCCTGTTGCTCCACCGACGTACTTCTTCCTCCTATATATACCTACGTACCCCCAAACGACCAGAAACGGAGCCAAAACCCTAATTCCACCGCCGTAACTTTCTGTATCCACGAGATACCATCTTGGGGCCTGTTCTGGAGCTCCTCGGAGGGGCATCGATCACGGAGGGCTTCTACATCAACACCATAGCCTCTCCGATGAAGTGTGAGTAGTTTACCTCAGACCTTCGGGTCCATAGTTATTAGCTAGATGGCTTCTTCTGTCTTTTTGGATCTCAATACAATGTTCTCCCCCTCTCTTGTGGAGATCTATTCGATTTAATCTTCTTTTTGCGGTGTGTTTGTTGAGACCGATGAATTGTGGGTTTATGATCAAGATTATCTATGAACAATATTTGAATCTTCTCTGAATTCTTTTATGTATGATTGGTTATCTTTGCAAGTCTCTTCGAATTATCAGTTTGGTTTGGCCTACTAGATTGTTCTTTCTTGCAATGGGAGAAGTGCTTAGCTTTGGGTTCAATCTTGCGGTGTCCTTTCCCAGTGACAGTAGGGGCATCAAGGCACGTATTGTATTGTTGCCATCGAGGATAACAAGATGGTTTTTTATCATATTGCATGAATTTATCCCTCTACATCATGTCATCTTGCTTAAGGCGTTACTTTGTTTTCATGAACTTAATACTCTAGATGCATGCTGGATAGCGGTCGATGAGTGGAGTAATAGTAGTAGATGCAGGCAGGAGTCGGTCTACTTGTCTCTGACGTGATGCCTCTATACATGATCATACCTATATATTCTCATAACTATGCTCAATTCTGTCAATTGCTCAACAATAATTCATTCACCCACCGTAAAATACTTATGCTCTTGAGAGAAGCCACTAGTGAAAACTATGGACCCGGGGTCTATCTTCATCATATTAATCTTCCAATACTTAGTTATTTCCTTTACTTTTTTACTTTGATTTTATTTTACTTTGCATCTTTATCACAAAAATACCAAAAATATTATCCTATCAAATCTATTAGATCTCACTCTCGTAAGTGAACGTGAAGGGATTGACAACCCCTTATCGCGTTGGTTGCGAGGAGTTATTTGTTTTGTGCAGGTACGAGGGACTTCGCGCGTGGCCTCCTACTGTATTTATACCTTGGTTCTCAAAAACTGAGGGAAATATTTACGCTACTTTGCTGCATCATCCTTTCCTCTTCAAGGAAATCCAACGCAGTGCTCAAGAGGTAGCAAGAGGATTTCTGGCGCCGTTTCCGGGGAGGTTCGCGCAAGTCAAGATTTGACTCCCGACAATGAGCCATTTCTGGCACCGTTGCCGGGGAGTCTACGCAAAAGTCAACATACCAAGTACCCATCACAACCCTTATCTCCCGCGTTACATTATTTGCCATTTGCCTCTCGTTTTCCTCTCCCCACTTGACCCTTGCCGTTTTATTCGCCCTCTCTCTCTATCCTCCCTCTATTTCTCTATTTTCCTCTTTTTGCCCTCTTGCTTTTTGTTTGCTTGTGTGTTGGATTGCTTGCTTGTCACGATGGCTCAAGATATCACTAAATTGTGTGACTTTACCAATACCAACAACAATGATTTTATTAGCACTCCGATTGCTCCTCTTACCGATGCTGAATCTTGTGAAATTAATGTCGCTTTGCTGAATCTTGTCATGAAAGATCCGTTTTCTGGCCTTCCTAGTGAAGATGCCGCTACCCATCTAAATAGCTTCATTGATTTGTGTGATATGCAAAAGAAGAAAGATGTGGGTAATGATATTGTTAAGTTGAAGCTATTTCCTTTTTCGCTTAGAGATCGTGCTAAAGCTTGGTTTTCGTGTTTGCCTAAAAATAGTATTGATTCTTGGAACAAGTGCAAAGATGCTTTTATCTCTAAGTATTTTACTCCCGCTAAGATCATCTCCCTTAGAAACGATATTATGAATTTTAAGCAACTTGATCATGAACATGTTGCACAAGCTTGGGAGGAGGATGAAATTAATGATACGTAATTGCCCTACTCATGGTTTGAATTTGTGGATGATTATACATAAATTTTATGCCGGATTGAATTTTGCTTCTAGAAATCTTTTAGATTCGGCCGCGGGAGGCACTTTTATGGAAATCACTTTAGGAGAAGCTACTAAACTCCTAGATAATATTATGGTTAATTATTCTTAGTGGCATACTGAAAGATCTACTAATAAAAAGGTGCATGAGATAGAAGAAATTAATGCTTTGAGTGGAAAGATGGATGAACTTATGAAATTATTTGCTATTAAGAGTGTTTCTTCTGATCCTAATGATATGCCCTTGAATACTTTAATTGAGAATAATAATGAATCTATGGATGTCAATTTTGTTGGTAGGAACAATTTTGGTAACAACGCGTATGGAGGAAATTTTAATCCTAGGCCTTATCCTAGTAATCCCTCTAATAATTATGGTAATTCCTACAACAATTCTTATGGAAATTATAATAAGATGCCTTCTGATTTTGAATCTAATATTAAAGAATTTTTTACTTCACAAAAGAATTTCAATGCTTTGATTGAAGAAAAATTGCTTAAGATTGATGAGTTGGCTAGGAACGTTGATAGAATTTCTCTTGATGTTGATTCTTTAAAGCTTACATCTATTCCTCCTAAGCATGATATCAATGAGTCTCTCAAAGTCATGAAAATTTCCATGATGAGTGCAAAGAAAGAACCACTAGGATGCGTGCTAAGAAAGATGCCTTTATAAGAGTGTGTTCTTCTAGTTCCTACGAAAATAAAGATAAAGATCTAAAAGTTATTGATGTGTCCCCTATTAAATCTTTGTTTTGCAATATGAATCTTGATAATGATGGGACTGAATATGATCCACCTTTACCTAGAAGGCGTTCCAAAAATTCGGAGTTTTTAGATCTTGATGCTAAATTTGATGAAAGTGGGATTGAAGAAATTAAAACCCTAGATGTTGCTAAACCCACTATTTTGGATTTCAAGGAATTTAATTATGAAAATTTCTCTTTGATTGATTGTATTTCCTTGTTGCAATCCGTGCTAAATTCTCCTCATGCTTATAGTCAAAATAAAGCGTTTACTAAACATATCGTTGATGCCTTGATGCAATCTTATGAAGAAAAACTTGAGTTGGAAGTTTCTATCCCTAGAAAACTTTATGATGAGTGGGAACCTGCTATTAAAATTAAAATTAAAGATCATGAATGCTATGCTTTGTGTGATTTGGGTGCTAGTGTTTCCACGATCCCAAAGACTTTGTGTGATTTGTTAGGTTTCCGTGATTTTGATGATTGCTCTCTAAAGTTGCACCTTGCGGATCCACTATTAAGAAACCAAGGGGAAGAATTAATGATGTTCTTATTGTCGCAAATAGGAATTATGTTCCCATAGATTTTATTGTTCTTGACATAGATTGCAATCCTTCGTGTCCTATTATTCTTGGTAGACCTTTCCTTTGAACGATTGGTGCAATTATTGATATGAAGGAAGGAAATATTAGATTCCAATTTCCGGTAAGGAAAGGCATGTAACACTTTCCTAGAAAGAAAATTAAATTACCTTATGAATCTATTATGAGAGCACCTTATGGACTGCCTACCAAAGATGGCAATACCTAGATCTATCCTTGCTTTTTATGCCTAGCTAGGGGCATTAAACGACAGCGCTTGTTGGGAGGCAATCCAATTTTATTTTTATTCCTTGCTTTTTGCTCCTGTTTAGTAATAAATAATTTACCTTTCCTCTGTTTTGGTTGTGTTTTTTGTGTTTAATTAGTGTTTGTGCCAAGTAGAACCGTTGGGAAGACTTGGGGAAAGTCTTTTTATCTTGTTATAAAAAACAGAAACTTTAGCGCTCACGAGAACTGCTACCATTTTTATTTGGGAAGTTATATTTAGTTAATTCTTTTTTCAGATGATTAATAGATAAATTACTCACGGCCAGAAATTTATTTTAGAATTTTTGGGGTTGCAGATATTGCGCTAGCTACAGATTACTACAGACTGTTCTCTTTTTGACAGATTCTGTTTTTCGTGTGTTGTTTGCTTATTTTGATGAATCTATGGCTAGTAAAATAGTTTATAAACCATAGAGAAGTTGGAATACAGTAGGTTTAACACCAATATAAATAAAGAATGAGTTCATTACAGTAACTTGATCTGGTCTTTTGTTTTCTTTCGCTAACGGAGCTCACGAGATTTTCTACTTTAAGTTTTGTGTTGTGAAGTTTTCAAGTTTTGGGTAAAGATTTGATGGATTATGGAACAAGGAGTGGCAAGAGACTAAGCTTGGAGATTCCCATGGCACACCCAAGATAATCTAAGTACAACTAAAAGCCAAATCTTGGGGATGCCCCAGAAGGCATCCCCTCTTTTGTCTACTTCTATCGGTAACTTTACTTGGAGCTATATTTTTATTCACCACATGATATGTGTTTTGCTTGGAGCATCTTGTATGATTTGAGTCTTTGCTTTTTATTTTACCACAATCATCCTTGCTGTATGCACCTTTTGAGAGAGCCATACATGATTTGGAATTTTTTAGAATATTCTATGTGCTTCGCTTATATCATTTGAGTTATATAGTTTTGCTCTAGTACTTCACTTATATTTTTTTAGAGAACGGTGGTGGGATTGTTTTATATAAACTATTGATCTCTCATGCTTCACTTAGATTAATTTTAGAGTCTTAAATAGCATGGTAATTTGCTTAAATAATCCTAATATGCTTGGTATTCAAGAATAGTAAAAAAAAATTCTTATGAGTGTGTTGAATGCTATGAGAAGTTTGATGCTTGATAATTGTTTTGAGATATGAAGATGGTGATATTAAAGTTGTGCTAGTTGAGTAGTTGTGAATTTGAAAAATACTTGTGTTAAAGTTTGTGATTCCCGTAGCATGCACGTATGGTGAACCGTTATGTGATGAAGTCGGAGCATGATTTATTTTTTGATTGTCTTCCTTATGAGTGTCGGTCGGGGACGAGCGATGATCTTTTCCTACCAATCTATCCCCCTAGGAGCATGCGGTAATACCTTGCTTTGATAACTTGTAGATTTTTGCAATAAGTATATGTGTTCTTTATGACTAATGTTGAGTCCATGTATTATACGCACCTTTCTTCCTTCCACCATTGCTAGCCTCTCTAATACCGCGCACCTTTCGCCGGTATCATACACCCACCATATACCTTCCTCAAAATAGCCACCATAGCTACCTATTATGGCATTTCCATAGCCATTCCGAGATATATTGCGATGCAACTTGCCACCATTATGACACACCCCATCATTTTCATATTGCTTAGCATGATCATGTAGTTGACATCGTATTTGTGGCAAAGCCACCATTCATAATTCTTTCATACATGTCACTCTTGATTCATTGCATATCCCAGTACACCGCCGGAGGCATTCATATAGTCATATTTTGTTCCAAGTATCGAGTTGTAATTGTTGAGTTGTAAGAAAATAAAAGTGTGATGATCATCATCATTAGAGCATTGTCCCAGTAAGGAAAGGATGATGGAGACTATGATTCCCCCACAAGTCGGGATGAGACTCTGGACAAAAAATAAAAAAAAGAGGCCATAAAAGAGAGAAAAAGGCCCAAATAAAATAATGAGAGAAAAAGAGAGAAGGGACAATGTTACTATCCTTTACCACACTTGTGCTTCAAAGTAGCACCATGATATTCATGATAGAGAGTCTCTCATTTCGTCACTTTCATATACTAGTGGGAATTTTTCATTATAGAACTTGGCTTGTATATTCCAATGATGGGCTTCCTCAAAATGCCCTAGGTCTTCATGAGCAAGAAAGTTGGATGCACACCCACTTAGTTTCTTTTGTTGAGCTTTCATATACTTATAGCTCTAGTGCATCCGTTGCAGGGCAATCCATACTCACTCACATTAATATCTATTGATGGGCATCTCCATAGCCCGTTGATACGCCTAGTTGATGTGAGACTATCTTCTCCCTTTTTGTCTTCTCCACAACCACCATTCTATTCCACATATAGTGCTATATCCATGGCTCACGCTCATGTATTGCGTGAAGATTGAAAAAGTTTGAGAATGTCAAAAGTATGAAACAATTGCTTGGCTTGTCATCGGGGTTGTGCATGATTTAAATACTTTGTGTGGTGAAGATAGAGCATAGCGAGACTATGATTTTGTAGGGATAACTTTCTTTGGCCATGTTATTTTGAGAAGACATGATTGCTTTGTTAGTATGCTTGAAGTATTATTATTTTTATGTCAATATTAAACTTTTATCTTGAATCTTTCGGATCTGAATATTCATACCACAATTAAGAAGAATTACATTGAAAATATGCCAAGTAGCATTCCACATCAAAAATTCCGTTTTTATCATTTACCTACTCGAGGACGAGCATGAATTAAGCTTGGGGATGCTTGATACGTCTCCAACTATCTATAATTTTTGATTGCTCCATGCTATATTATCTACTGTTTTGGACATTATTGGGCTTTATTATCCACTTTTATATTATTTTTGGGACTAACCTATTAACCGGAGACCCAGCCCAGAATTGGTGTTTTTTTTGCCTATTTTGGGGTTTCAAAGAAAAGGAATATCAAACGGAGTCGAAACAGAATGAAACCTTCGGGAACGTGATTTTCTCACCGAACATGATCCAGGAGACTTGGACCCTAAGTCAAGCAACCAACAGGGAGGCCACGAGGTAGGGGGGCGCGCCTCCCCCCCCAGGCGCGCCCTCCACCCTCATGGGCCCTATGTTGCTCCACCGACGTACTTCTTCCTCCTATATATACCTACGTACCCCCAAACGATCAGAAATGGAGCCAAAACCCTAATTCCACCGCCGTAACTTTCTGTATCCACGAGATCCCATCTTGGGGTCTGTTCCGGAGCTCCGCCGGAGGGGGCATCGATCATGGAGGGCTTCTACATCAACACCATAGCCTCTCCGATGAAGTGTGAGTATTTTACCTCAGACCTTCGGGTCCATAGTTATTAGCTAGATGGCTTCTTCTCCCTTTTTGGATCTCAACACAATGTTCTCCCCCTCTCTTTTGGAGGTCTATTCGATGTAATCTTCTTTTTGCGGTGTGTTTGTTGAGATCGATGAATTGTTGGTTTATGATCAAGATTATCTATGAACAATATTTGAATCTTCTCTGAATTCTTTTATGTATGATTGGTTATCTTTGCAAGTCTCTTCGAATTATCAGTTTGGTTTGGCCTACTAGATTGTTCTTTCTTGCAATGGGAGAAGTGCTTAGCTTTGGGTTCAATCTTGCGGTGTCCTTTCCCAATGACAGTAGGGGCAGTAAGGCAAGTACTGTATTGTTGCCATCGAGGATAACAAGATGGGGTTTTTTATCATATTGCATGAATTTATCCATCTACATCATGTCATCTTGCTTAAGGCGTTACTCTGTTTTCATGAACTTAATACTCTAGATGCATGCTGGATAGCGGTCGATGAGTGGAGTAATAGTAGTAGATGTAGGCAGGAGTCGGTCTACTTGTCTCGGACGTGATGCCTCTATACATGATCAAACCTAGATATTCTCATAACTATGCTCAATTCTGTCAATTGCTCAACAGTAATTCGTTCACCCACCGTAAAATACTTATGCTCTTGAGAGAAGCCACTAGTGAAACCTATGGCCCCCGGGTCTATCTTCATCATATTAATCTGACAATACTTAGTTACTTCCTTTGCTTTTTTACTTTGCTTTTATTTTACTTTGCATCTTTATCACAAAAATACCAAAAATATTATCCTATCATATCTATCAGATCTCACTCTCGTAAGTGACCGTGAAGGGATTGACAACCCCTTATCACGTTGGTTGCGAGGAGTTATTTGTTTTGTGCAGGTACGAGGGACTTCCTGCGTGGCCTCCTACTGCATCATCCTTTCCTCTTCAAGGAAATCCAACGCAGTGCTCCAGAGGTAGCAGTACTTGGTATGTCTTGACTTGTGCGTAGATCTCCCCCGCAATGGTGCGAGAAATCCTTCTAGCTACCTCTTGAGCACTGCGTTGGTTTTCCCTTGAAGAGGAAAGGGTGATGCGGCAAAGTAGCGTAAGTATTTCCATCAGTTTTTGAGAACCAAGGTATCAATCCAGTAGGAGGCCACACGCAAGTCCCTCGTACCTACATAAACAAATAAGAACCTCACAACCAACGCGATAAAGGGGTTGTCAATCCCTTCACGGTCACTTACGAGAGTGAGATCTGATAGAGATGATAAGTTAATATTTTTGGTATTTTTATGATAAAGATTAAAAGTAAAGATTGCAAAATAAAAGGTAGTATAAATAGCTTGTTGACGGAAGATTAATATATTGGAGAATAGACCCAGGGGGCATAGGTTTCACTAGTGGATTCTCTCAAGATAGCATAAGTATTACGGTGGGTGAACAAATTACTGTCGAGCAATTGAT
The DNA here is from genome assembly GCF_003073215.2 of Triticum urartu. Classification (NCBI taxonomy): domain Eukaryota; kingdom Viridiplantae; phylum Streptophyta; class Magnoliopsida; order Poales; family Poaceae; genus Triticum; species Triticum urartu. The sequence goes on along the minus strand of NC_053024.1, from coordinate 628,355,019 downwards.
AGAAAAGCGAATAATTATGAGAATATCTAGGAATGATCATGTATATAGGCATCACGTCCGTGACAAGTAGACCGCTATCCAACATGCATCTAGAGTATTAAGTTCATAAGAACAGAGTAGGGCATTAAGTAAGATGACATGATGTAGAGGGATAAACTCAAGCAATATGATATAAAACCCATCTTTTTATCCTCGATGGCAACAATACAATACGTGTCGTTTCCCTTTCTGTCACTGGGATCGAGCACCGCAAGATTGAACCCAAAGCTAAGCACTTCTCCCATTGCAAGAAATATCAATCTAGTAGGCCAAACCAAACTGATAATTCGAAGAGACTTGCAAAGATAACCAATCATACATAAAAGATTTCAGAGAAGAATCAAATATTGTTCATAGATAGACTTGATCATAAACCCACAATTCATTGGATCTCGACAAACACACCGCAAAAAGAGTTACATCGAATAGATCTCCAAGAAGATCGAGGAGAACATTGTATTGAGATCCAAAGAGAGAGAAGAAGCCATCTAGCTAATAGCTATGGACCCGAAGGTCTGAGGTAAACTACCCACACATCATCGGAGGGGCCATGGAGTTGATGTAGAGGACCTCCATGATCGATGCCCCCTCTGGCGGAGCTCCGGAAAAGGCCCCAAGATGGGATATCTTGGGTACAGAAGGTTGCGGCGGTGGAAATAGGGTTTCGTGGTGCTCCTGGATGTTTTCAGGGTATATGAGTATATATAGGAGGAAGAAGTAGGTCGGTTGAGCCACAAGGGGGGAGGGCGCACCCAGGGGGTAGGCGCGCCCCTGCCTCTTAGGCTCCTCGGTTGTTTCTTCACGTCCACTCCAAGTCCTCTAGATCACGTTTGTTCCAAAAATCACGCTCCTGAAGGTTTCATTCCATTTGGACTCTGTTTGATATTCCTTTTCTGCAAAACACTGAAATAGGCAAAAAAATTAGCAATTTGCACTGGGCCTTGGGTTAATAGGTTAGTCCCAAAAATAATACAAAAGTGTATAATAAAACCCATTAAACATCCAAAACAAAATATATAATACCATGGAACATTCAAAAATTATAGATACGTTGGAGACGTATCAGTCATATCGTAGCGGTGCTTAGGCGAAGCCCTGCGTTGGTAGCTTCGTCGACATTGTCATCACGCCGTCGTGCTAACAGAAATCTCCCTCGAAGCTCTACTGGATCGTGAGTTCTTGGGACGTCACCGAGTTGAATGTGTGCAGATCGCGGAGGTGTCGTACGTTTGGTACTAGGATCGGTCGATCCTGAAGACGTACGGCTACATCAACCGTGTTGTCATAACGCTTCCTCTTATGGTCTATGAGGGTACATGGACGACACTCTCCCCTCTCGTTGCTATGCATCACCATGATCTTGCGCGTGTGTAGGAATTTTTTGAAATTACTACGTCCCCCAACAGTGCATCCGAGCCAGGTCTATGCATAGATGTTATATGCACGAGTAGAACACAAAGGAGTTGTGGGTGTGGGTATATACATATTGCTTGCCGTCACTAGTTGATTCTTGATTCGGCGGTATTGTTGGATGGAGCGGCTCGGACGAACATTACGCGTACGCTTACGCGAGACTGGTTCTACCGACGTGCTTCGCACACAGGTGGCTAGTGGGTGTCTGTTTCTCCAACTTTAGTTGAATCGGATTCAATGAACAGGGTTCTTTTTGAAGATCAAAAAGCAATCACTGTACCACGCTGTGGTTTTTGATGCATAGGTAAGAACGGTTCTTGCTCAGCCCATAGCAGCCACGTAAAACTTGCAACAACAAAGTAGAGTACGTCTAACTTGTTTTTGCAGGGCTTGTTGTGATGTGATATGGTCAAGACGTGATGAGATATAAGTTGTTGTATGAGATGATCATGTTTTGTTAAAGTTATCAGCAACTGGCAGGAGCCTTATGGTGGTCTCTTTATTGTATAAGATGCGAGTGCCATATAATTGCTTTACTTTATCGCTATGCGATAGCAATAGTTGCAAAAGCAATAGTTGGCGAGACGACCATGTGACGACACATTGCAAGAGATCAAGATGATGGAGATCATGGTGTCATGCCGGTGACGATAGAGATCATGACGGTGTTTTGGAGATGGAGATCAAAGGCACAAGATGATGATGGCCATATCATGTCACGTATTTTGGTTGCATGTGATGTTTATCTTGTTGGGGAACGTAGCAGAATTGTAAAATTTTCTACGCATCACCAAGATCAATCTATGGAGTCATCTAGCAACGAGGGAGAGAGGAGTGCATCTACATACCCTTGTAGATCACGAGCGGAAGCGTTCAAGAGAACGGGGTTGATGGAGTCGTACTCGTCGTGATCCAAATCACCGAAGATCCTAGCGTCGAATGGACGGCACCTCCGCGTTCAACACACATATGGAGCGAGGACGTCTCCCGCGCCTTGATCCAGCAAGGAGGAGGGAGAGGTTGAGGAAGAAGGCTCCAACAGCAGCACGACGGCGTGGTGGTGGTGAAGCTGCAGTACTCCGGCAGGGCTTCGCCAAGCTCTTATGGAGGAGGTGAGGTGTTGGGGAGGGGAGGGGCTGCGCATTGGATGTTGTGTGCAGCCCTCCCCTTGCCCCTCTATTTATAGGGGAAGGAGGAAGGGGGCCGGCCCCCTCTAGATGAGATCTAGAGGGGGGGGCAGCCAAGGGGAGGGGGCTTGCCCCCCAAGCAAGGGGGCGCCCCCTTTAGGGTTTCCCCCCCAACCCTAGGCGCATGGGCCCAAGGGGGGGATGCGGCCAGCCCATGTAGGGCTGGTTCCCCTTTCCTCTACAGCCCATTAGGCCCTCCGAGAGAGGTGGCCCCTCCCGGTGGACCCCCGGAACCCCTCTAGTGGCCCCGGTACAATACCGATATGCCCCTGAACCTTTCCGGTGACCGTATGACAACTTCCTACATATAAATCTTCACCTCCGGACCATTCCGGAACTCCTCGTGACGTCCGGGATCTCATCCGGGACTCCAAACAACATTCGGTAATCACATACAAGTCTTCCTAACAACCCTAGCGTCACCGAACCTTAAGTGTGTAGACCCTACGGGTTCGGGAGACATGCAGACATGACCGAGACGACTCTCCGGTCAATAACCAACAGCGGGATCTGGATACCCATGTTGGCTCCCACATGCTCCACGATGATCTCATCGGATGAACCACGATGTCGAGGATTCAATCAATCCGTATACAATTCCCTTTGTCAATTGGTACGTTACTTGCCTGAGACTCGATCGTCGGTATCCCAATACCTTGTTCAGTCTCGTTACCGGCAAGTCACTTTACTCGTACCGTAATGCATGATCCCATGATCAACCACTTGATCACATTGAGCTCATTATGATGATGCATTACCGAGTGGGCCCAGAGATACCTCTTCGTCATACGGAGTGACAAATCCCAGTCTCGATTCGTGCCAACCCAACAGACACTTTCGGAGATACCTGTAATGTACCTTTATAGTCACCCAGTTACGTTGTGACGTTTGGCACACCCAAGGCACTCCTATGGTATCCGGGAGTTGCACAATCTCATGGTCTAAGGAAATGATACTTGACATTCAGAAAAGCTACAGCAAACGAACTACACGATCTTTGAGCTATGCTTAGGATTGGGTCTTGTCCATCACATCATTCTCCTAATGATGTGATCCCGTTATCAATGACATCCAATGTCCATAGTCAGGAAACCATGACTATCTTTTGATCAACGAGCTAGTCAACTAGAGGCCCACTAGGGACGTGTTGTGGTCTATGTATTCACACATGTATTACGATTTCCGGATAACACAATTATAGCATGAACGATAGACAATTATCATGAACAAAGAAATATAATAATAACCATTTTATTATTGCCTCTAGGGCATATTTCCAACAGTCTCCCACTTGCACTAGAGTCAATATTCTAGTTACATTGTGATGAATCGAACACCCATGCAGTTCTGGTGTTGATCATGTTTTGCTCTAGGGAGAGGTTTAGTCAACGGATCTGCTACATTCAGGTCCGTATGTACTTTACAAATCTCTATGTCTCCATTTTGAACACTTTCATGAATGGAGTTGAAGTGACGCTTGATATGCCTGGTCTTCCTGTGAAACCTGGGCTCCTTGGCAAGGGCAATAGCTCCAGTGTTGTCACAGAAGAGAGTTATCGGGCCCGACGCATTGGGTATGACTCCTAGGTCGGTAATGAACTCCTTCGCCCAGACTGCTGCTTGTGCTGCCTCCGAGGCTGCCATGTACTCTGCTTCATGATCCCGCCACAACGCTTTGCTTGCAACTGCACCAGCTTACTGCCCCACCATTCAAAATATACACGTATCCGGTTTGTGACTTAGAGTCATCCAGATCTGTGTCGAAGCTAGCATCGACGTAACCCTTTACGACGAGCTCTTCGTCACCTCCATAAACGAGAATCATTTGCTTGGTGCTTTTCAAGTACTTTAGGATATTCTTGACCGCTGTCCAGTGTTCCATGCCGGGATTACTTTGGTACCTTCCTACCAAACTTACGACAAGGTTTACATCAGGTCTGGTACACAGCATAGCATACATGATAGACCCTATGGCCGAGGCATAGGAGACGACACTCATATTTTCTCTATCTTCTGCCGTGGTCGGGCATTGAGCCGTGCTCAATCTCATTTCTTGCAATACAGGCAAGAACCCCTTCTTCGACTGATCCATTTTGAACTTCTTCAATATCTTGTCAAGGTACATACTCTGTGAAAGCCAATGAGGCGTCTCAATCTATCTCTATAGATCTTGATGCCTAATATATAAGCAGCTTCTCCAAGGTCCTTCATTGAAAAACACTTGTTCAAGTAGGCCTTTATGCTTTCCAAGAATTCTATATCATTTCCCATCAACAGTATGTCATCCACATACAATATGAGAAATGCTACAGAGCTCCCACTCACTTTCTTGTAAATGCAGGCTTCTCCATAAGTCTGCATAAACCCGAACGCTTTGATCATCTCATCAAAACGGATGTTCCAACTCCGAGATGCTTGCACCAGCCCATAAATCGAGCGTTGGAGCTTGCACACCTTGTCAGCATTCTTAGGATCGACAAAACCTTCCGGCTGCATCATATACAATTCTTCCTTAAGGAAACCATTAAGGAATGCCGTTTTGACGTCCATTTGCCATATCTCATAATCATAGAATGCGGCAATTGCTAACATGATTCGGATGGACTTCAGCTTCGCTACGGGTGAGAAAGTCTCATCGTAGTCAACCCCTTGAACTTGTCGATAACCCTTAGCAACAAGCCGAGCTTTATAGATGGTCACATTACCATCCGCGTCTGTCTTCTTCTTAAAGATCCATTTATTTTCTATGGCTCGCTGATCATCGGGCAAGTCAGTCGAAGTCCATACTTCGTTTTCATACATGGATCCTATCTCGGATTTCATGGCTTCCAGCCATTTGTCAGAATCTGGGCCCACCATCGCTTCTTCATAGTTCGAAGGTTCACCGTTGTCTAACAACATGATTTCCAAGACAGGGTTGCCGTACCAATCTGGTGCGGAACGTGTCCTTGTGGTCCTATGAAGTTCAGTAGCAACCTGATCTGAAGTTTCATGATCATCATCATCAACTTCCTCTCTAGTCGGTGCAGGCACCTCAGGAACATTTTCTTGAGCTGCGCCACTTACCGGTTCAAGAGGTAATAATTCATCAAGTTCTACTTTCCTCCCACTTATTTCTTTTGAGAGAAACTCTTTCTCTAGAAATGACCCATTTTTGGCAACAAAGATCTTGCCTTCGAATCTAAGGTAGAAGGTATACCCAACAGTTTCTTTAGGGTATCCTATGAAGATGCATTTTTCCGACTTGGGTTCGAGCTTTTCAGGTTGAAGTTTCTTGACATAAGCATCGCATCCCCATACTTTTAGAAACTATAGCTTAGGTTTCTTTCCAAACCATAATTCATACGGTGTCGTCTCAACGGATTTCGACGGAGCCCTATTTAAAGCGAATGCGGCAGTCTCTAAAGCATAGCCCCAAAATGACAGCGGTAAATCGGTAAGAGACATCATAGATCGCACCATATCCAATAGAGTGCGATTACGACGTTCGGACTCAGCATTACGCTGAGGTGTTCCAGGCGGCATGAGTTGTGAAACTATTCCACATTTTCTTAAGTGTGTGTGCCAAATTCGTGACTCAAGTATTCTCCCCCACGATCTGATCGCAAGAACTCCATTTTCCTGTCACGTTGATTCTCAACCTTACTCTGAAATTCCTTGAACTTTTCAAAGGTCTCAGACTTGTGTTTCATTAAGTAGACATACCCATATCTACTCAAGTCATCAGTGAGGGTGAGAACATAATGATAGCCACCGCGAGCCTCAACACTCATTGGACCGCACACATCAGTATGTATGATTTCCAATAAGTTGGTTGCTCGCTCCATTGTTCCTGAGAACGGAGTCTTGGTCATTTTACCCATGAGGCATGGTTCGCACATGTCAAATGATTCGTAATCAAGAGACTCTAAAAGTCCATCTGCATGGAGCTTCTTCATGCGTTTGACACCTATGTGACCAAGGTGGGAGTGCCACAAGTATATGGGACTCTCATTATCAACCTTACATCTTTTGGTATTCACACTATGAATATGTGTAGCATTACGCTCGAGATTCATTAAGAATAAACCATTCACCATCGGAGCATGACCATAGAACATATCTCTCATATAAATAGAACAACCATTATTCTCGGATTTAAATGAGTAGCCATCTCGAATTAAACGAGATCCTGATACAATGTTCATGCTCAAAGCTAGCACTAAATAACAATTATTGAGGTTTAAAATTAATCCCATAGGTAAATGGAGAGGTAGCGTGCCGACGGCGATCACATCGACCTTGGAACCATTCCCGGGGCGCATCGTCACCTCGTTCTTCGCCAGTCTCCGCTTATTCCGCAGCTCCTGCTTTGAGTTACAAATGTGAGCAACCGCACCAGTATCAAATACCCAGGAGCTACTACGAGTACTGGTAAGGTACACATCAATTACATGTATATCACATATACCTTTAGTGTTGCCGGCCTTCTTGTCCGCTAAGTATTTGGGGCAGTTCCGCTTCCAGTGACCACTTCCCTTGTAATAAAAACACTCAGTCTCGGGCTTGGGTCCATTCTTTGGCTTCTTCCCGGCAGCTTGCTTACCGGGCGCGGCAACTCCCTTGCCGTCCTTCTTGAAGTTCTTCTTACCCTTGCCTTTCTTGAACTTAGTGGTTTTATTCACCATCAACACTTGATGTTCCTTTTTGATTTCCACCTCTGCTGACTTCAGCATTGAATATACCTGAGGAATGGTCTTTTCCATCCCCTGCATATTGAAGTTCATCACAAAGCTCTTGTAGCTTGGTGGAAGCGACTGAAGGATTCTGTCAATGACCGCGTCATCCGGGAGATTAACTCCCAGCTGAGACAAGCGGTTATGCAACCCAGACATTTTGAGTATGTGCTCACTGACAGAACTATTTTCCTCCATCTTACAGCTGAAGAACTTGTCGGAGACTTCATATCTCTCGACCCGGGCATGGGCTTGAAAAACCATTTTCAGCTCTTCGAACATCTCATATGCTCCGTGTCTCTCAAAACGCTTTTGGAGCCCCAGTTCTAAGCTGTAAAGCATGCCGCACTGAACGAGGGAGTAATCATCAGCACGTGACTGCCAAGCGTTCATAACGTCTTGGTTCTCTGGGACAGGTGCGTCACCTAGCGGTGCTTCTAGGACATAATCTTTCTTGATAGCTATGAGGATGATCCTCAGGTTCCGGACCCAGTCCGTATAGTTGCTGCCATCGTCTTTCAGCTTGGTTTTCTCTAGGAACGCGTTGAAGTTGAGGACAACGTGGGCCATTTGATCTACAAGACATATTGTAAAGATTTTAGACTAAGTTCATGATAATTAAGTTCATCTAATCAAATTATTCAATGAACTCCCACTCAGATAGACATCCCTCCGGTCATCTAAGTATAACATGATCCGAGTTAACTAGGCTATGTCCGATCATCACGTGAGACGGACTAGTCAACATCGGTGAACATCTTCATGTTGATCGTATCTTCTATACGACTCATGCTCGACCTTTCGGTCTTCCGTGTTCCGAGGCCATGTCTGTACATGCTAGGCTCATCAAGTCAACCTAAGTGTATTGCGTGTGTAAATCTGGCTTACACCCGTTGTATTCGAATGTTAGAATCTATCACACCCGATCATCACGTGGTGCTTCGAAACAATGAACCTTCGCAATGGTGCATAGTTAGGGGGAACACTTTCTTGAAATTATTTCGAGGGATCATCTTATTTAAGCTACCGTCGTTCTAAGCAAATAAGATGCAAAACATGATAAACATCACATGCAATCAAACAGTGACATGATATGGCCAATATCATTTGCTCCTTTTGATCTCCATCTTCGGGGCTCCATGATCATCGTTGTCACTGGCATGACACCATGATCTCCATCATCATGATCTCCATCATCGTGTCTTCCTGAAGTTGTCTCGTCATCTATTACTTCTACTACTATGGCTAACGCTTTAGCAATAAAGTAAAGTAATTACATGAAGTTTATGTTGACATGCAGGTCATAAATAAATAAAGACAACTCCTATGGCTCCTGCCGGTTGTCATACTCATCGACATGCAAGTCGTGATTCCTATTACAAGAACATGATCATCTCATACATCACATATATCATTCATCACATCCTTTGGCCATATCACATCACAAAACACTTGCTGCAAAAACAAGTTAGACGTCCTCTAATTGTTGTTGCAAGTTTTTACGTGTCTGCTATAGGTTTCTTGCAAGAATGTTTCTTACCTACGCCAAAACCACAAAGTGAATTGCCAATTTCTATTTACCCTTCATAAGGACCCTGTTCATCGAATCCGATCCGACTAAAGTGGGAGAGACAGACACCCGCCAGCCACCTTATGCAACTAGTGCATGTCAGTCGGTGGAACCGGTCTCACATAAGCGTACATGTAAGGTTGGTCCGGGCCGCTTCATCCCACAATGCCGCCAAAGAAAGATAAGACTAGTAACGGCAAGATAATTGACAATATCGACGCCCACAACTGCTTTGTCTTCTACTCGTGCATTGTAACTACGCATAGACCTAGCTCATGATGCCACTGTTGGGGAACATAGCAGAATTTTAAAATTTTCTACGCATCACTAAGATCAATCTATGGAGTCATCTAGCAACGAGGGAGAGAGGAGTGCATCTACATACCCTTGTAGATCACGAGCGGAAGCGTTCAAGAGAACGGGGTTGATGGAGTCGTACTCGTCGTGATCAAAATCACCGAAGATCCTAGCGCCGAACGGACGGTACCTCCGCGTTCAACACACGTACGGAGCGAGGACGTCACCCACGCCTTGATCCAGCAAGGAGGAGGGAGAGGTTGAGGAAGAAGGCTCCAACAGTAGCACGACGGCGTGGTGGTGGTGAAGCTGCAGTACTCCGACAGGGCTTCGCCAAGCTCTTACGGAGGAGGAGAGGTGCTGGGGAGGGGAGGGGCTGTGCCTTGGATGTTGTGTGCAGCCCTCCCCTTAACCCTCTATTTATAGGGGAAGGAGGAAGGGGGCCGGGCCCCTCTAGATGAGATCTAGAGGGGGGGCAGCGGCCAAGGGGAGGGGGCTTGCCCCCCAAGCAAGGGGGGCGCCCCCTTTAGGGTTTCCCCCCCAACCCTAGGCGCATGGGCCCAAGGGGGGGATGCGGCCAGCCCATGTAGGGCTGGTTCCCCTTTCCTCTACAGCCCATTAGGCCCTCCGAGAGAGGTGGCCCCTCCCGGTGGACCCCCGGAACCCCTCCGGTGGCCCCGGTACAATACCATATGCCCCCGAACCTTTCCGATGACCGTATGACAACTTCCTACATATAAATCTTCACCTCCGGACCATTCTGGAACTCCTCGTGATGTCCGGGATCTTATCCGGGACTCCGAACAACATTCGGTAATCACATACAAGTCTTCCTAACAACCCCAGCGTCACCGAACCTTAAGTGTGTAGACCCTACGGGTTCGGGAGACATGCAGACATGACCGAGATGACTCTCCGGTCAATAACCAACAGCGGGATATGGATACCCATGTTGGCTCCCACATGATCCACGATGATCTCATCGGATGAACCACGATGTCGAGGATTCAATCAATCCGTATACAATTCCCTTTGTCAATCGGTACGTTACTTGCCTGAGACTCGATCGTCGGTATCCCAATACCTTGTTCAGTCTCGTTACCGGCAAGTCACCTTACTCGTACCGTAATGCATGATCCTGTGATCAACCACTTGATCACATTGAGCTCATTATGATGATGCATTACCGAGTGGGCCCAGAGATACCTCTCCGTCATATGGAGTGACAAATTCCAGTCTCAATTCATGCCAACCCAACAGACACTTTCGGAGATACCTGTAATGTACCTTTATAGTCACCCAGTTACGTTGTGACGTTTGGCACACCCAAGGCACTCCTACGGTATCCGGGAGTTGCACAATCTCATGGTCTAAGGAAATGATACTTGACATTCAGAAAAGCTACAGCAAACGAACTACACGATCTTTGAGCTATGCTTAGGATTGGGTCTTGTCCATCACATCATTCTCCTAATGATGTGATCCCGTTATCAATGACATCCAATGTCCATAGTCAGGAAACCATGACTATCTTTTGATCAACGAGCTAGTCAACTAGAGGCTCACTAGGGACGTGTTGTGGTCTATGTATTCACACATGTATTACGATTTCCGGATAACACAATTATAGCATGAACAATAGACAATTATCATGAACAAAGAAATATAATAATAACCATTTTATTATTGCCTCTAGGGCATATTTCCAACATATCCTTTATGTATCTTATTTTGCTTAGTTCGGCGGTGATACGTCTCCAACATATCTATAATTTTTGCTTATTATGTTATCTGTTTTGGATGATAACGGGCTTTATTTTACACTTTTATATTATTTTCGACTAACCTATTAACCGGAGGCCCAGCCCAAATTGTTGTTTTTTTTGCTTATTTCAATGTTTCGTAGAAAAGGAATATCAAACGGAGTCCAAACGGAATGAAACCTTTGGGAACATGATTTCTGCAACAAATGTGATCCAGAGGACTTGGAGTGGACGTCAAGCAATCAACAAGGCGGCCACGAGGCAGGGGGCACGCCTACCCCCCTGGGCGTGCCCTCCACCCTCGTGGGCCCCTCGTTGCTCCACCGACCTACTTCTTCCTCCTATATATATATCCATATACCCCGAAAACATCCAGGAGCACCACGAAACCCTATTTCCACCGCCGCAACATTCTGTACCCAAGAGATCCCATCTTGGGGCCTTTCCGGAGCTCCGCCGGATGGGGGATTGATCACGGAGGGCCTCTACATCAACTCCATGGCCCCTCCGATGATGTGTGAGTAGTTTACTTCAGACCTTCAGGTCCATATCTAGTAGCTAGATGGCTTCTTCTCTCTCTTTGGATCTCAATACAAAGTTCTCCTCGATTCTCTTGGAGATCTATTCGATGTAATCTTCTTTTGCGGTGTGTTTCTCGAGATCCGATGAATTGTGGGTTTATGATCAAGTTTATCTATGAACAATACTTGAATCTTCTCTGAATTCTTTTATGTATGATTGGTTTATCTTTGCAAGTCTCTTCGAATTATCAGTTTGGTTTGGCCTACTAGATTGATCTTTCTTGCAATGGGAGAAGTGCTTAGCTTTGGATTCAATCTTGTGGTGCTCGATCCCAGTGACAGAAAGGGAAATGACACGTATTGTATTGTTGCCATCGAGGATAAAAAGATGGGGTTTACATCATATTGCATGAGTTTATCCCTCTACATCATGCCATCTTGCTTAAGGCGTTACTCTATTCTTATGAACTTAATACTCTAGATGCATGCTGGATAGCGGTGGATGTGTGGAGTAATAGTAGTAGATGCAGGCAGGAGTCGGTCTACTTGTCACGGACGTGATGCCTATATACATAATCATGCCTAGATATTCCCATAATTATTCGCTTTTCTATCAATTGCTCGACAGTAATTTATTCACCCACCGTAATACTTATGCTATCTTGAGAGAAGCCACTAGTGAAACCCATGGCCCCCAGGTCTATTTTCCAACATACAAGTTTCCAATCTATTTTATTTTGCAATCTTTACTTTCAATCTATATCATAAAAATACCAAAAATACTTATCTTATTATTATGATCTCTATCAGATCTCACTCTTGCAAGTGGTCGTGAAGGGATTGACAACCCCTTTATCGCGTTGGTTGTGACGTTATTATTTGTTTGTGTAGGTATGAGGTGACTCAAAAACCCAGGGAAATACTTACGCTGCTTTACTGCACCACCCTTTCCTCTTCAAGGGAAAACCAACGCAGTGCTCAAGAGGTAACAAGAAGGATTTCTGGTGCCGTTGCCGGGGAGGCTTACGCCAAGTCAAGTCAAGATTTGATCTCCCGTCAACTAGCCATTTCTGGCACCGTTGCCGGGGAGATCTATGCCAAGTCAAGACATACCAAGTACCCATCACAACTCTTATCCTTCGCATTACATTATTTGCCATTTGCCTCTCGTTTTCCTCTCCCCCACTTCACCCTTGCCGTTTTATTCGCCCTCTTTTCCTTTTGCCCTCTTTTTCCGTTTGCCTCTTTTTCGCTTGCTTCTTGTTTGCTTGTGTGTTGGATTGCTTACTTGTCACGATGGCTCAAGATAATACTAAATTGTGTGACTTTGCCAATACCAACAATAATGATTTTATTAGCACTCTGTTTGCTCCTCTTACCGATGCTGAATCTTGTGAAATTAATACCGCTTTGCTGAATCTTGTCATGAAATATCCGTTTTCTGCCCTTCCTAATGAAGATGCCGCTACCCATCTAAACAACTTTGTTGATTTGTGTAATGTGCAAAAGAAGAAATATGTGGACAACGATATTGTTAAACTTAAGCTATTTCCGTTTTCGCTTAGAGATCGTGCTAAAGCTTGGTCTTCGTCTTTGCCTAAAAATAGTATTGATTCATGGAATAAGTGCAAAGATGCTTTTATCTCTAAGTATTTTCCTCCCGCTAAGATCATCTCTCTTAGAAACAATATTATGAATTTTAAGCAACTTGATCATGAACATGTTGCACAATCTTGGGAGAGGATGAAATTAATGATACGTAATTTCCCTACACATGGTTTGAATTTATGGATGATTATACAAAAATATATGCCGGATTGAATTTTGCCTCTAGAAATCTTTTAGATTCGGCCGCGGGGGGGGGGGCACTTTTATGGAAATCACTTTAGGAGAAGCTACCAAACTCCTAGATAATATTGTGGTTAATTATTCTCAATGGCACACTGAAAGATCTACTAGTAAAAAGGTGCATGCAATTGAAGAGATTAATGTTTTGAGTGGAAAGATGGATGAACTTATGAAATTGTTCGCTAATAAGAGTGCTCCTACTGATCCTAATGATATGCCTTTGTATACTTTCATTGAGAATAATAATGGATCTATGGATGTGAATTTTGTGGGTAGGAACAATTTTGGTAATAACGCGTATAGAGGTAATTTTAATTCTAGGTTGTTTCCTAGTAATTCCTCTAATAATTATGGTAATTCCTACAACAATTCTTATGGAAATTATAATAATATTCCCTTTGATTTTGAATCTAGTATTACAGAATTTATTACTTCGCAAAAGAGTTCCAATGCTTTGATTGAAGAAAAATTGCTTAAGATTGATGAGTTGGCTAGGAACATGGATAGAATTTCTCTTGATGTTGATTCTTTGAAACTTAGATCTATTCCACCTAGGCATGATATCAATGAGTCTCTCAAAGCCATGAGAATTTCCATTGCTGAGTGGAAAGAAAGAACCGCTAGGATGCGTGCTAAGAAAGATTGCTTTGTGAAAGCATGGTCTTCTAGTTTTCATGACAATAAAGATGAAGATCTAAAATTAATTGATGTGTCCCCTATTAAATCCTTGTTTTGCAATATGAATCTTGATAATGATGGGACTGGAGATGAGTCAACTTTAGTTAGAAGGCGTCCCAAAAATTCAGAGTTTTTAGATCTTGATGCAAAAATTGGTAAAAGTCAGATTGAAGAGGTCAAAACTTTAAATAGCAATGAACCCACTATCTTGGATTTCAAGGAATTTAATTATGATAATTGCTATTTGATAGATTGTATTTCCTTGTTGCAATCCGTGCTAAATTCTCCTCGTGCTTATAGTCAAAATAAAGCTTTTACTAAACATATCGTTGATGCTTTGATGCAATATTATGAAGAAAAACTTGAGTTGAAAGTTTCTATCCCTGGAAAACTTTATGATGAGTGGGAACCTACAATAAAAATTAAAATTAAAGATCATGAATGCTATGCTTCGTGTGATTTGGGTGCAAGTGTTGCCACGATTCCAAAAACTTTGTGTGATTTGCTAGGTTCCCGTGAATTTTATGATTGTTCTCTAAACTTGCACCTTGCGGATTCCACCATTAAGAAACCTATGGGAAGAATTAATGATGTTCTTATTTTTGCAAATAGGAACTATGTGCCCATAGATTTCATTGTTCTTGATATAGATTGCAATCCTTCATGTCCTATTATTCTTGGTAGACCTTTCCTTAGAACGATTGGTGCAATTATTGATATGAAGGAAGGGAATATTAGATTCCAATTTCCGTTAAGGAAGGGCATGGAACACTTTCCTAGAAAGAAAATTAAATTACCTTATGAATCTATTATGAGAGCCACTTATGGATTGCATACCAAAGATGACAATACCTAGATCTATCCTTGGTTTTATGCCTAGCTAAGGGCGTTAAACGATAGCGCTTGTTGGGAGGCAACACAATTTTATTTTTGTTCCTTGCTTTTTGTACCTATTTAGTAATAAATAATTTATCTAGCCTCTGTTTTGGTTGTGTTTTTTCTGTTTAATTAGTGTTTGTGCCAAGTAGAACCGTTGGGAAGACTTGGGGAAAGTCTTTTTGATCTTGCTGCAAAAAACATAAACTTTAGCGCTCGCGAGAATTGCTGCCATTTGTTACTGGAGGGTGCTATTTAGTTAATTATTTTTGAAGATGATTAATATATAAATTCCTCACGTACAAAAATTTATTTTTTAATTTTTGGGGTTCCAGAAGTATTCGAAACCTATAGATTACTACAGACTGTTTTTTTTTGACAGATTCTGTTTTTCGTGTGTTGTTTGCTTATTTTGATGAATCTATGGCTAGTAATGGAGTTTATGAACCATAGAAAAGTTGGAATACAGTAGGTTTAACACCAATATAAATATAGAATGAGTTCATTACAGTACCTTGTAGTGGTGGTTTGTTTTCTTTTACTAACGGAGCTCACGAAGATTTTCTTTTAAGTTTTGTGTTGTGAAGTTTTCAAGTTTTGGGTAAGGATTTGATGGATTATGAAACAAGGAGTGGCAAGAGCCTAAGCTTGGGGATGCCCAAGGCACCCCAGGTTAAAATCCAAGGACACCAAAAAGCCTAAGCTTGGGGATGCCCCGGAAGGCATCCCCTCTTTCATCTTCGTCTATCGGTAACTTTACTTGGAGCTATATTTTTATTCGCCACATGATATGTGTTTTTCTTGGAGCGTCTTGTATGATTTGAGTCTTTTCTTTTTAGTTTACCACAATCATCCTTTATGTACACACCTTTTGAGAGAGACACACATGAATTGGAATTTATTAGTATACTCTATGTGCTTCACTTATATCTTTTGAGCTATATAGTTTTTGCTCTAGTACTTCACTTATATCTTTTAGAGCACGGTGGTGGTTTTACTTTATAGAAATAATTGATCTCTCATGCTTCACTTATATTATTTTGAGAGTCCTTTAGAACAACATGGAAATTTGCTTTTAGGCATAATAAAACTTTCATATAAGTGCATTGAATACTAAGAGAAGTTTGATACTTGATTGTTTTGAGATATGGAGATAGTGATATCTAAGTTGTGCTAATTGAGTAGTTGTGAATTTGAGGAATACTTGTGTTGAAGTTTGCAAGTCCAGTAGCATGCACGTATGGTAAACATTTTGTAATAAATTTGAAACATGAGGTGTTATTTGATTGTCTTCCTTATGAGTGGCGGTCGGGGACGAGCGATGGTCTTTTCCTACCAATCTATCCCCCTAGGAGCATGCGCGTAATACTTGGTTTTTGATGACTTGTAGATTTTTGCAATAAGTATGTGAGTTCTTTATGACTAATGTTGAGTCCATGGATTATAGGCACTCTCACCCTTCCATCATTGCTAGCCTCTTCGGTACTGTGCATTGTCCTTTCTCACCTTGAGAGTTGGTGCAAACTTCGCCGGTGCATCCAAACCCCGTGATATGATACGCTCTATCACACATAAACCTCCTTATATCTTCCTCAAAACATCCACCATACCTACCTATTATGGCATTTCCATAGCAATTCCGAGATATGTTGCCATACAACTTTCCACTGTTCCGTTTATTATGACACGCATCATCATTGTCATATTGCCTTGCATGATCATGTAGTTGACATCGTATTTGTGGCAAAGCCACCATTCATAATTATTTCATACATGTCATTCATGAGTCATTGCACATCCTGGTACACCGCTGGAGGCATTCATATAGAGTCATATCTTGTTCTAGAATCGAGTTGTAATCAGTGAGTTGTAAATAAATAGAAGTGTGATGATCATCAGTAATAGAGCATTGTCCCATAAAGAAAAGAAAAGAAAGGCCAAATAAAAAAAGGCCCAAAAAAGGGGCAATGCTACTATCCTTTTTTCCACACTTGTGCTTCAAAGTAGCACCATGATCTTTATGATAGAGAGTCTCTTGTTTTGTCATTTTCATATACTAGTGGCACATTATAGAACTTGGCTTGTATATTCCAACAATGGGCCTCCTAAAGTGCCCTAGGTCTTCGTGAGCAAGCAAGTTGGATGCACACCCACTTAGTTTCCTTTGTTGAGCTTTCATAAATTTATATCTCTAGTGCATCCGTTGCATGGCAATCCCTACTCCTTGCATTGACATCAATTGATGGGCATCTCCCTATCCCATTTATTAGTCGCGTCGATGTGAGACTTTCTCCTTTTTTGTCTTCTCCACATAACCCCCTTCATTATATTCTATTCCACCCATAGTGCTATATCCATGGCTCACGCTCATGTATTGCGTGAAAGTTGAAAAAAGTTTGAGATTACTAAAGTATGAAACAATTGCTTGGCTTGTCATCGGGGTTGTGCATGATGAGAGCATTCTTGTGTGATGAAAATGGATCATGACCAAACTATATGATTTTGTAGGGATGAACTTTCTTTGGCCATGTTATTTTGAGTAGACATGATTGCTTAGTTAGTATGCTTGAAGTATTATTATTATTTCTATGTCAATATTAAACTTTTATCTTGAATCTTTCAGATCTTAACATTCATGCCACAATAAAGAAAATTACATTGAGAAATATGTTAGGAAGCATTCCACATCAAATATTCAGTTTTTATCATTTACCTACTCGAGGACGAACAGGAATTAAGCTTGGGGATGCTTGATAGGTCTCCAACGTATCCATAATTTTTTATTGTTCCATGCTATTATATTATCTGTTTTGGATGATAACGGGCTTTATTTTACACTTTTATATTATTTTTGGGACTAACCAATTAACCGGAGGCCCAGCCCAAATTGTTGTTGTTTGCCTATTTCAGTGTTTCGTAGAAAAGGAATATCAAATGGAGTCCAAACGGAATGAAGCCTTCGGGAGTGGACGTCAAGCAATCAACGGGGCGGCCACGAGGCAGGGGGTGCGCCTACCCCCCTGGGCACGCCCTCCACCCTCGTGGGCCCCTCGTTGCTCCACTGACCTACTTCTTCCTCCTATATATATCCATATACCCCGCAAACATCTAGGAGCACCACGAAACCCTATTTCCACCGCCGCAACCTTCTGTACCCAAGAGATCCCATCTTGGGGCCTTTTCCGGAGCTCCGCCGGAGGGGGCATTGATCACGGAGGGCCTCTACTGTTGGAAATATGCCCTAGAGGCAATAATAAAAGCATTATTATTATATTTCTTTGTTCATGATAATTGTCTTTATTCATGCTATAATTGTATTATCCGGAAATCGTAATACATGTGTGAATAATAGACACCAACATGTCCCTAGTAAGCCTCTAGTTGACTAGCTCGTTGATCAACAGATAGTCATGGTTTCCTGACTATGGACATTGGATGTCATTGATAACGAGATCACATCATTAGGAGAATGATGTGATGGACAAGACCCAATCCTAAACGTAGCATGAGATCGTATAGTTCGTTTGCTAGAGTTTTCCAATGTCAAGTATCTTTTCCTTAGACCATGAGATCGTGTAACTCCCCGATACCGTAGGAGTGCTTTGGGTGTGCCAAACGTCACAACGTAACTGGGTGACTATAAAGGTATACTACGGGTATCTCCGAAAGTGTCTGTTGGGTTGACACGGATCAAGACTGGGATTTGTCACTCCGTATGACGGAGAGGTATCACTGGGCCCACTCGGTAATGCATCATCATAATGAGCTCAAAGTGACCAAGTGTCTGGTCACGGTATCATGCACTACGGTACGAGTAAAGTGACTTGCCGGTAACGAGATTGAACGAGGTATTGGGATACCGACGATCGAATCTCGGGCAAGTAACATACCGATTGACAAAGGGAATTGTATACGGGGTTGCTTGAATCCTCGACATCGTGGTTCATCCGATGAGATCATCGAGGAGCATGTGGGAGCCAACATGGGTATCCAGATCCCGCTGTTGGTTATTGACCGGAGAGCGATCTTGGTCATGTCTACATGTCTCCCGAACCCGTAGGGTCTACACACTTAAGGTTCGGTGACGCTAGGGTTGTAGGGATATGTATATGCAGTAACCCAAATGTTGTTCGGAGTCCTGGATGAGATCCCAGACGTCACGAGGAGTTCCGGAATGGTCCGGAGGTAAAGATTTATATATGGGAAGTCCTGTTTCGGCCATCGGGACAAGTTTCGGGGTCATCGGTATTGTACCGGGACCGCCGGAAGTGTCCCGGGGGTCCACCGGTGGGGCCACCTGCCCCGGGGGGGCACATGGGCTGTAGGGGGTGCGCCTTGGCCTACATGGGCCAAGGGAACCAGCCCCAAGAGGCCCATGCGCCTAGGGTTTCAAGGAGGGAAGAGGCCTAGGAGGGGAAGGCACCTCCTAGGTGCCTTGGGGAGGAGGGATTCCTACCCTTGGCCGCACCACCCTAGGAGATTAGATCTCCTAGGGCCGGCGCTCCCCCCTTGGCCCTCCTATATATAGTGGGGGAGATGGAGGACTTCTTACCTTTTGCCTTTGGTGCCTCCCTCTCCCTCTCCAACACCTCCTCCTCCTCCATAGTGCTTGGCGAAGCCCTGCCGGAGTACTGCAGCTCCACCACCACCACGCCGTCGTGCTGCTGCTGGAGCCATCTTCCTCAAACTCTCCTTCCCCCTTGCTGGATCAAGAAGAAGGAGACGTTACGCTGACCGTACGTGTGTTGAACGCGGAGGTGCCGTCCGTTCGGCGCTAGGATCTCCGGTGATTTGGATCACGTCGAGTACGACTCCCTCATCCCCGTTCTTTGAACGCTTCCGCTCGCGATCTACAAGGTATGTAGATGCATCCAATCACTCGTTGCTAGATGAACTCATAGATGGATCTTGGTGAAATCGTAGGAAAATTTTTGTTTTCTGCAACGTTCCCCAACAGTGGTATCAGAGCTAGGTCTATGCGTAGTTCTCTTGTACGAGTAGAACACAATTTGTTGTGGGCGTTGATGTTGTCAACTTTCTTGCCGCTACTTGTCTTATCTTGCTTCAACGGTATTGTGGGATGAAGCATCCCGGACCAACCTTACACGTACGCTTACGTGAGACCGGTTCCACCGACAAACATGCACAAGTTGCATAAGGTGGCTGGCGGGTGTCTGTCTCTCCTACTTTAGTTGGAGCAGATTTGATGAAAAGGGTCCTTATGAAGGGTAAATAGAAGTTGACAAATCACGTTGTGGCTTTCACGTAGGTAAGAAAACATTCTTGCTAGAACCCTACTTCAGCCACGTAAAACTTGCAACAACAATTAGAGGACGTCTAACTTGTTTTTGCAGCAAGTGCTTTGTGATATGATATGGCCAAAGTTGTGATGAATGATGAATGATATATATGTGATGTATGAGTTGTTCATGCTATTGTAATAGGAATCACGACTTGCATGTCGATGAGTATGACAACCGGCAGGAGCCATAGGAGTTGTCTTTATTTTTGTATGACCTGCGTGTCATTGAGAACCGCCATGTAAATTACTTTACTTTATTGCTAAACGCGTTAGCCATAGTAGTAGAAGTAATAGTTGGCGAGCAACTTCATGGAGACACAATGATGGAGGTCATGGTGTCATGCCGGTGACAAGATGATCATGGAGCCCCAAGATGCAGATCAAAGGAGCTATGTGATATTAGCCATATCATGTCACTGTTATTATTTGATTGCATGTGATGTTTATCATGTTTTGCATCTTGTTTGCTTAGAACGACGGTATTAAATAAGATGATCCCTCATAATAATTTCAAGAAAGTGTTCCCCCTAACTGTGCACCGTTGCGACAGTTCGTTGTTTCGAAGCACCACGTGATGATCGGGTGTGATA
Source organism: Triticum urartu (assembly GCF_003073215.2). NCBI lineage: Eukaryota > Viridiplantae > Streptophyta > Magnoliopsida > Poales > Poaceae > Triticum > Triticum urartu. Next base: position 628,334,220 of record NC_053024.1, on the reverse strand, counting down.
GATTCTAACGTTCACATACAACGGGTGTAAGACAGATTTACACACGCAATACACTTAGGTTGACTTGACGAGCCTAGCATGTGTACAGACATGGCCTCGGAACACAGAAGACCGAAAGGTCGAGCATGAGTCGTATAGAAGATACGATCAAAATGAAGATTTTCACCGACGTTGACTAGTCCGTCTCACGTGATGATCGGACACGGCCTAGCTAACTCAGATCATGTTATACTTAGATGACTAGAAGAGGGATGTCTATCTAAGTGGGAGTTCATTATAATTTGATTAGATGAATTTAATTATCATGAACTTAGTCTAAAATATTTACAATATGTCTTGTAGATCAAATGGCCAACGTAGTCCTCAACTTCAACGCGTTCCTAGAGAAAACCAAGCTGAAAGACGATGGCAGCAACTACACGGACTGGGTCCGGAACCTGAGGATCATCCTCATAGCTGCCAAGAAAGATTATGTCCTACAAGCACCGCTAGGTGATGCACCTGTTCTCCCTGCAGAACAAGATGTTATGAACGCTTGGTAGGCACGTACCGATGACTACTCCCTCGTTCAGTGCGGCATGCTTTACAGCTTAGAGCCGGGGCTCCAAAAACGTTTTGAGAGACACGGAGCATATGAGATGTTCGAAGAGCTGAAAATGGTTTTCCAAGATCATGCCCGGGTCAAGAGATATCAAGTCTCCGACAAATTCTTCAGCTGTAAGATGGAGGAAAATAGTTCTGTCAGTGAGCACATACTCACTATGTCTGGGTTGCATAACCGCTTGACTCAGCTGGGAGTTAATCTCCCGGATGACGCGGTCATTGACAGAATCCTTCAGTCGCTTCCACCGAGCTACAAGAGCTTTGTGATGAACTTCAATATGCAGGGGATGGAAAAGACCATTCCTGAAGTATTTGCTATGCTAAAATTAGGAGAGGTAGAAGTCAAGAAGGAACATCAAGTGTTGATGGTCAATAAAACCACTAAGTTCAAGGAGGGCAAGGGTAAAAAGAACTTTAAGAAGGACGGCAAGGGAGTTGCTGCGCCCAGCAAGCAAGCTGCCGGGAAGAAGCCAAAGAATGGACCCAAGCCCGAGACTGAGTGCTTTTATTGCAAGGAAAGTGGTCACTGGAAGCGGAACTGCCCCAAATACTTAGCGGACAAGAAGGCTGGCAAAACGAAAGGTATATGTGATATACATGTAATTGATGTGTACCTTACCAGTACTCGTAGTAGCTCCTGGGTATTTGATACCGGTGCAGTTGCTCACATTTGTAACTCAAAGCAGGAGCTGCGGAATAAGCGGAGACTGGCGAAGGACGAGGTGACGATGCGCGTCGGGAATGGTTCCAAAGTCGATGTGATCGCCGTCGGCACGCTACCTCTACATTTACCTATGGGATTAGTTTTGAACCTCAATAATTGTTATTTAGTGCCAAGTTTGAGCATGAACATTGTATCAGGATCTCGTTTAATATGAGATGGCTACTCATTTAAATCCGAGAATAATGGTTGTTCTATTTATATGAGAGATATGTTTTATGGTCATGCTCCGATGGTGAATGGTTTATTCTTAATGAATCTCGAGCGTAATGCTACACATGTTCATAGTGTGAGTACCAAAAGATGTAAGATTGATAATGATAGTCCCACATACTTGTGGCACTGCCGCCTTGGTCACATAGGTGTCAAACGCATGAAGAAGCTCCATGCTGATGGACTTTTAGAGTCTCTTGATTACGAATCATTTGACACGTGCGAACCATGCCTCATGGGTAAAATGACCAAGACTCCGTCCTCAGGAACAATGGAGCGAGCAACCAACTTATTGGAAATCATACATATTGATGTGTGCGGTCCAATGAGTGTTGAGGCTCGCGGTGGCTATCGTTATGTTCTCACCCTCACTGATGACTTGAGTAGATATGGGTATGTCTACTTAATGAAACACAAGTCTGAGACCTTTGAAAAGTTCAAGGAATTTCAGAGTGAGGTTGAGAATCAATGTGACAGGAAAATCAAGTTCCCGCGATCAGATCGTGGAGGAGAATACTTGAGTCACGAGTTTGGCACACACTTAAGAAAATGTCGAATAGTTTCACAACTCACGCCGCCTGGAACACCTCAGCGTAATGGTGTGTCCGAACATCGTAATCGCACTCTATTAGATATGGTACGATCTATGATGTCTCTTGCCGATTTACCGTTATCTTTTTGGGGGTATGCTTTAGAGACTACCGCATTCACTTTAAATAGGGCTCCGTCGAAATCCGTTGAGACGACACCGTTTGAATTATGGTTTGGGAAGAAACCTAAGCCGTCGTTTCTAAAAGTTTGGGGATGCGATGCTTATGTCAGGAAACTTCAACCTGAAAAGCTCGAACCCAAGTCGGAAAAATGCGTCTTCATTGGATACCCTAAAGAAACTATTGGGTATACCTTCTACCTCAGATCCGAAGGCAAGATCTTTGTTGCCAAGAGTGGGTCCTTTCTAGAGAAAGAGTTTCTCTCGAAAGAAGTAAGTGGGAGGAAAGTAGAACTTGATGAAGTATTACCTCTTGAACCGGAAAATGGCTCAACTCAAGAAAATGTTCCTGAGGTGCCTGCACCGACTAGAGAGGAAGTTAATGATGATGATCAAGATACTTCTGATCAAGCTCCTACTGAAATTCGAAGGTCCACAAGGACACGTTCCACACCAGAGTGGTACGGCAACCCTGTCTTGGAAATCATGTTGTTAGACAACGGCGAACCTTCAAACTATGAAGAAGCGATGGCGGGCCCGGATTCCGACAAATGTCTAGAAGCCATGAAATCCGAGATAGGATCCATGTATGAAAATGAAGTATGGTCTTTGACTGACTTGCCCGTTGAGCGGCGAGCCATAGAAAATAAATGGATCTTTAAGAAGAAGACAGACGCGGATGGTAATGTGACCATCTATAAAGCTCGGCTTGTCGCTAAGGGTTATCGACAAGTTCAAGGGGTTGACTACGATGAGACTTTCTCACCGGTAGCGAAGCTGAAGTCCGTCCGAATCATGTTAGCAATTGCCGCATTCTATGATTATGAGATATGGCAAATGGACGTCAAAACGGCATTCCTTAATGGTTTCCTTAAGGAAGAATTGTATATGATGCAGCTGGAAGGTTTTGTCGATCCTAAGAATGCTGACAAGGTGTGCAAGCTCCAACGCTCGATTTATGGGCTGGTGCAAGCATCTCGGAGTTGGAACATTCGCTTTGATGAGATGATCAAAGAGTTTGGGTTTACACAGACTTATGGAGAAGCCTGTGTTTACAAGAAAGTGAGTGGGAGCTCTGTATCATTTCTCATATTATATGTAGATGACATACTTTTGATGGGAAATGATATAGAACTCTTGGACAGCATTAAGGCCTACTTGAATAAGAGTTTTTCAAAGAAGGACCTTGGAGAAGCTGCTTATATATTAGGCATCAAGATCTATAGAGATAGATCGAGACGCCTCATAGGTCTTTCACAAAGCACATACCTTGATAAGATATTGAAGAAATTCAATATGGATCATTCTAAGAAGGGGTTCTTGCCTGTGTTACAAGGTGTGAAATTGAGCTCGGCTCAATGTCCGACCACGGCAGAAGATATAGAAGAGATGAGTGTCATCCCCTATGCCTCAGCCATAGGTTCTTTTATGTATGCCGTGCTGTGTACCAGACCTGATGTAAACCTTGCCGTAAGTTTGGTAGGAAGGTACCAAAGTAATCCCGGCAAGGAACACTGGATAGCGGTCAAGAATATCCTGAAGTACCTGAGAAGGACTAAGGAAATGTTTCTCGTTTATGGAGGTGACGAAGAGCTCGTCGTAAAGGGTTACGTCGACGCTAGCTTCGACACAGATCTGGATGACTCAAAGTCACAAACCGGATACGTGTATACTTTGAATGGTGGGGCAGTAAGCTGGTGCAGTTGCAAGCAGAGCGTCGTGGCGGGATCTACATGTAAAGCGGAGTACATGGCAGCCTCGGAGGCAGCGCATGAAGCAATTTGGGTGAAGGAGTTCATCACCGACCTAGGAGTCATACCCAATGCGTCGGGGCCGATCAAGCTCTTCTGTGACAACACTGGAGCTATTGCTCTTGCCAAGGAGCCCAGGTTTCACAAGAAGACAAGGCACATCAAGCATCGCTTCAACTCCATTCGTGAAAATGTTCAAGATGGAGACATAGATATTTGTAAAGTACACACGGACCTGAATGTAGCAGATCCGTTGACTAAACCTCTCCCTAGAGCAAAACATGATCAACACCAGAATTCCATGGGTGTTCGATTCATCACAATGTAACTAGATTATTGACTCTAGTGCAAGTGGGAGACTGTTGGAAATATGCCCTAGAGGCAATAATAAAAGCATTATTATTATATTTCTTTGTTCATGATAATTGTCTTTATTCATGCTATAATTGTATTATCCGGAAATCGTAATACATGTGTGAATAATAGACACCAACATGTCCCTAGTAAGCCTCTAGTTGACTAGCTCGTTGATCAACATATAGTCATGGTTTCCTGACTATGGACATTGGATGTCATTGATAACGAGATCACATCATTAGGAGAATGATGTGATGGACAAGACCCAATCCTAAACATAGCACAAGATCGTATAGTTCGTTTGCTAGAGTTTTCCAATGTCAAGTATCTTTTCCTTAGACCATGAGATCGTGTAACTCCCGGATACCGTAGGAGTGCTTTGGGTGTGCCAAACGTCACAACGTAACTGGGTGACTATAAAGGTATACTACGGGTATCTCTGAAAGTGTCTGTTGGGTTGACACGGATCAAGACTGGGATTTGTCACTCCGTATGACGGAGAGGTATCACTGGGCCCACTCGGTAATGCATCATCATAATGAGCTCAAAGTGACCAAGTGTCTGGTCACGGGATCATGCACTACGGTACGAGTAAAGTGACTTGCTGGTAACGAGATTGAACGAGGTATTGGGATACCGACGATCGAATCTCGGGCAAGTAACATACCGATTGACAAAGGGAATTGTATACAGGGTTGCTTGAATCCTCGACATAGTGGTTCATCCGATGAGATCATCGAAGAGCATGTGGGAGCCAACATGCGTATCTAGATCCCGATGTTGGTTATTGACCGGAGAGCGATCTCGGTCATGTCTACATGTCTCCCGAACCCGTAGGGTCTACACACTTAAGGTTCGGTGACGCTAGGGTTGTAGGGATATGTATATGCAGTAACCCGAATGTTGTTCGGAGTCCCGGATGAGATCCCGGACGTCACGTGGAGTTCTGGAATGGTCCGGAGGTAAATATTTATATATGGGAAGTCCTGTTTCGGCCATCGGGACAAGTTTCGGGGTCATCGGTATTGTACCGGGACCGCCGGAAGGGTCCCGGGGGTCCACCGGGTGGGGCCACCTGCCCCGGGGGGCCACATGGGCTGTAGGGGGTGCACCTTGGCCTACATGGGCCAAGGGCACCAGCCCCAAGAGGCCCATGCGCCTAGGGTTTCAAGGAGGGAAGAGTCCTAGGAGGGGAAGGCACCTCCTAGGTGCCTTGGGGAGGAGGGATTCCTCCCCTTGGCCGCACCACCCTAGGAGATTAGATCTCCTAGGGCCGGCGCCCCCCCTTGGCCCTCCTATATATAGTGGGGGAGATGGAGGACTTCTTACCTTTTGCCTTTGGTGCCTCCCTCTCCCTCTCCAACACCTCCTCCTCCTCCATAGTGCTTGGCGAAGCCCTGCCGGAGTACTGCAGCTCCACCACCACCACGCCGTCGTGCTGCTGCTGGAGCCATCTTCCTCAACCTCTCCTTCCCCCTTGCTGGATCAAGAAGAAGGAGACGTTACGCTGACCGTACGTGTGTTGAACACGGAGGTGCCGTCCGTTCGGCGCTAGGATCTCCGGTGATTTGGATCACGTCGAGTAAGACTCCCTCATCCCCGTTCTTTGAATGCTTCCGCTCGCGATCTACAAGGTACGTAGATGCATCCAATCACTCGTTGCTAGATGAACTCATAGATGGATCTTGGTGAAATCGTAGGAAATTTTTTGTTTTCTGCAACGTTCCCCAACATCTACATCAACTCCATGGCCCCTCCGATGATGTGTGAGTAGTTTACTTCAGACCTTCGGGTCCATAGCTAGTAGCTAGATGGCTTCTTCTCTGTATTTGGATATCAATACAAAGTTCTCCTCGATTCTCTTGGAGATCTATTCGATGTAATCTTCTTTTACGGTGTGTTTGTCGAGATCCGATGAATTGTGGGTTTATGATCAAGTTTATCTATGAGCAATATTTGAATCTTGTTTGAATTATTTTATGTATGATTGGTTTATCTTTGCAAGTCTCTTCGAATTATCAGTTTGGTTTGGCCCACTAGATTGATCTTTCTTGCATTGGGAGAAGTGCTTAGCTTTGGGTTCTTGCAGTGCTTGATCCTAGTGACAGAAAGGGAAACAACGCGTATTGTATTGTTGCCATCGAGGATAAATAGATGGGGTTTACATCATATTGCAATGAGTTTATCCCTCTACATCATGTCATCTTGCTTAAGGCGTTACTCTATTCTTATGAACTTAATACTCTAGATGCATGCTAGATAGCGATCGATGTGTGGAGTAATAGTAGTAGATGCAGGCAGGAGTCGGTCTACTTGTCACAGACGTGATGCCTATATACATGATCATTCCTAGATATTCTCATAATTATTTGCTTTTCTGTGAATTGCACGACAGTAATTTTTTCACCCACCGTAATACTTATGCTATCTTGAGAGAAGCCACTAGTGAAACCTATGGCCCCCGGGTCTATTTTCCATCATACAAGTTTCCAATCTATTTAATTTTGCAATCTTTACTTTCAATCTATATCATAAAAATATCAAAAATACTTATCTTATTATCACCAAGTTACTTTCAATCTAGTCACTATAACCAAGTTACTACAACATCATGATGAACTATAATATGCAAGGGATAACGGAAATGATTCCCAAGCTCTTCGCGATACTGAAATCGGCGAAGGTAGAAATCAAGAAATAGCATCAAGTGTTGATGGTTAACAAGACCACTAGTTTCAAGAAAAGGGCAAAGGTAAAGAAAGGGAACTTCAAGAAGAATGGCAAGCAAGTTTCCACTCCCATGAAGAAGCCCAAAACTAGACCCACCTAGATTATTGGCGGATAAGAAGGATGGCATAGTATTGGATATACATGCTGAAGGAAATATGCCCTAGAGGCAATAATAAAGTTATTATTTATTTCCTTACATCATGATAAATGTTTATTATTCATGCTAGAATTGTATTAACCGGAAACATAATGCATGTGTGAATACATAGACAAACAGAGTGTCACTAGTATGCCTCTACTTGACTAGCTCGTTAATCAAAGATGGTTATGTTACCTAACCATGAACAAAGAGTTGTTATTTGATTAACGGGATCACATCATTAGGTGAATGATCTGATTGACATGACCCATTCCATTAGCTTAGCACCCGATCGTTTAGTATGTTGCTATTGCTTTCTTCATGACTTATACATGTTCCTATGACTATGAGATTATGCAACTCCCATTTGCTGGAGGAACACTTTGTGTGCTACCAAACGTCACAACGTAAATGGGTGATTATAAAGGTGCTCTACAGGTGTCTCCAAAGGTACATGTTGGGTTGGCGTATTTCGAGATTAGGATTTGTCACTCTGATTGTCGGAGAGGTATCTCTGGGCCCTCTCGGTAATGCACATCACATAAGCCTTGCAAGCATTGCAACTAATGAGTTAGTTGCGAGATGATGTATTACAGAACGAGTAAAGAGACTTCCCGGTAACGAGATTGAACTAGGTATTGAGATACCGACGATCGAATCTCGGGCAAGTAACATACCGATGACAAAGGGAACAATGTAAGTTGTTATGCGGTCTGGCCGATAAAGATCTTCGTAGAATATGTAGGAGCCAATATGAGCATCCAGGTTCCGCTATTGGTTATTGACCGGTCTCGGTCATGTCTACATTGTTCTCGAACCCGTAGGGTCCGCACGCTTAAGGTTTCGATGAAAGTTATATTATGAGTTTATGAGTTTTGATGTACCGAAGTTAGTTCGGAGTCCCGGATGTGATCACGAACATGACGAGGAGTCTCGAAATGGTCGAGACATAAAGATTGATATATTGGGCGGCTATATTTGGACGCCGGAAGTGTTCCGGGTGATTTCGGAGAAAACCGGAGAGCCGGAGGGTTACCGGAACCCCCCCCGGGAGAAGTAATGGGCCATATGGGCCTTAGTGGAGAGAGAAAGAGGGGTAGCCAGAGGTGGGCTGCGCGCCTCCTCCCCCTGGTCCGAATTGGACTAGGAGTGGGGGGCGGCGCCCGCCCTTTTCCTCTCCCTCCCCACTTTTTCCCCCTCCTAGTAGGAGTCCTACTCCTACTAGGAGGAGGACTCCTCCTGGTGCGCCTATAGGGGCCGGCCGGCCTCCTCCCCTTGCTCCTTTATATACAGGGGCAGTGGGGCACCCCTAGACACACAAGTTGATCCACGTGATCATATTCTTAGCCGTGTGCGGTGCCCCCTTCCACCACAGTCCTCGATAATATTGTAGCGGTGCTTAGGCGAAGCCCTGTGACGTTCAAGATCTTCACCACGCCGTCGTGCTGACGGAACTCTTCCCCGACACTTTGCTGGATCGGAGTCTGGGGATCGTCATCGAGCTGAACGTGTGCTAGAACTCGGAGGTGCCGTAGTTTCGGTGCTTGATCGGTCGGACCGTGGAGACGTACGACTACATCAACCAAACGCTTCCGTTGTCGATCTGCAAGGGTACGTAGATCACACTTTCCCCTCTCGTTGCTATGCATCACCATGATCTTGCGTGTGCGTAGGATTTTTTTTGAAATTACTACGTTCCCCAACAGTGGCATCCAAGCCTAGGTTTTAAATGTTGATGTTATATGCACGAGTAGAACACAAGTGAGTTGTGGGCGATATAAGTCATACTGCTTACCAGCATGTCATACTTTGGTTCGGCGGTATTGTTGGACAAAGCGGCCCGGACCGACATTACGCGTACGCTTACGCGAGACCGGTTCTCCCGACGTGCTTTGCACATAGGTGGCTTGTGGGTGACAGTTTCTCCAACTTTAGTTGAACCGAGTGTGGCTACGCCCGGTCCTTGCGAAGGTTAAAACAGCACCAACTTGACAAACTATCGTTGTGGTTTTGATGCGTAGGTAAGATTGGTTCTTGCTTAAGCCCGTAGCAGCCACGTAAAACTTGCAACAACAAAGTAGAGGACGTCTAACTTGTTTTTGCAGGGCATGTTGTGATGTGATATGGTCAAGACATGATGCTGAATTATATTGTATGAGATGATCATGTTTTGTAACTGAGTTATCGGCAACTGGCAGGAGCCATATGGTTGTCGCTTTATTGTATGCAATGCAATCGCGCTGTAATGCTTTACTTTATCACTAAGCGGTAGCGATAGTCGTGGAAGCATAAGACTGGCGAGACGACAACGATGCTACGATGGAGATCAAGGTGTCGCGCCGGTGACGATGGTGATCACGACGGTGCTTCGAAGATGGAGATCACAAGCACAAGATGATGATGGCCATATCATATCACTTATATTGATTGCATGTGATGTTTATCTTTTATGCATCTTATCTTGCTTTGATTGACGGTAGCATTATAAGATGATCTCTCACTAATTATCAAGAAGTGTTCTCCCTGAGTATGCACCGTTGCGAAAGTTCTTCGTGCTGAGATACCACGTGATGATCGGGTGTGATAGGCTCTACGTTCAAATACAACGGGTGCAAAACAGTTGCACACACGGAATACTCAGGTTATACTTGACGAGCCAAGCATATACAGATATGGCCTCGGAACACGGATACCGAAAGGTCGAGCGTGAATCATATAGTAGATATGATCAACATAGTGATGTTCACCAATGAAACTACTCCATCTCACGTGATGATCGGACATGGTTTAGTTGATTTGGATCACGTAATCACTTAGAGGATTAGAGGGATATCTATCTAAGTTGGAGTTCTTTAAATAAATTAATTGAACCTAAATTTATCATGAAACTTAGTACCTGATAGTATCTTGCTTGTTTATGCTTGATTGTAGATAGATGGCTCGTGCTGTTGTTCCGTTGAATTTTAATGCGTTCCTTGAGAAAGCAAAGTTGAAAGATGATGGTAGCAATTACACGGACTGGGTCCGTAAATTGAGGATTATCCTCATTGCTGCACAGAAGAATTACGTCCTGGAAGCACCGCTGGGTGCCAGGCCTGCTGCTGGAGCAACACCAGATGTTATGAACGTCTGGCAGAGCAAAGCTGATGACTACTCGATAGTTCAGTGTGCCATGCTTTACGGCTTAGAATTGGGACTTCAACGACGTTTTGAACGTCATGGAGCATATGAGATGTTCCAGGAGTTGAAGTTAATATTTCAAGCAAATGCCCGGATTGAGAGATATGAAGTCTCCAATAAGTTCTATAGCTGCAAGATGGAGGAGAACAGTTCTGTCAGTGAGCATATACTCAAAATGTCTGGGTATAATAATCACTTGATTCAATTGGGAGTTAATCTTCCAGATGATTGCGTCATTTACAGAATCCTCCAATCACTGCCACCAAGCTACAAGAGCTTCGTGATGAACTATAATATGCAAGGGATGAATAAGACTATTCCCGAGCTCTTCGCAATGCTGAAAGCTGCGGAGGTAGAAATCAAGAAGGAGCATCAAGTGTTGATGGTCAACAAGACCACTAGTTTCAAGAAAAAGGGCAAAGGGAAGAAGAAGGGGAACTTCAAGAAGAACGGCAAGCAAGTTGCTACTCAAGAGAAGAAACCCAAACCTGGACCTAAGTCTGAAACTGAGTGCTTCTACTGCAAGCAGACTGGTCACTGGAAGCGGAACTGCCCCAAGTATTTGGCGGATAAGAAGGATGGCAGGTGAACAAAGGTATATGTGATATACATGTTATTGATGTGTACCTTACTAATGCTCGCAGTAGCACCTGGGTGTTTGATACTGGTTCTGTTGCTAATATTTGCAACTCGAAACAGGGACTACGGATTAAGCGAAGATTGGCTAAGGACGAGGTGACGATGCGCGTGGGAAACGGTTCCAAAGTCGATGTGATCGCAGTTGGCATGCTACCTCTACATCTACCTTCGGGATTAATATTAGACCTAAATAATTGCTATTTGGTGCCAGCGTTAAGCATGAACATTATATCTGGATCTTGTTTGATGTGAGACGATTATTCATTTAAATCTGAGAATAATGGTTGTTCTATTTATATGAGTAATATCTTTTATGGTCATGCACCCTTAAAGAGTGGTCTATTTTTATTGAATCTCGATAGTAGTGACACACATATTCATAGTGTTGAAGCCAAAAGATGCAGAGTTGATAATGATAGTGCAACTTATTTGTGGCACTACCGTTTAGGTCATATCGATGTAAAGCGCATGAAGAAACTCCATACTAATGGACTTTTGGAACCACTTGATTATGAATCACTTGGTACTTGCGAACCGTGCCTCATGGGCAAGATGACTAAAACACCATTCTCCGGTACTATGGAGAGAGCAACAGATTTGTTGGAAATCATACGTACAGATGTATGTGGCCCGATGAATATTGAGGCTCATGGCGGATATCGTTATTTTCTCACATTCACAGATGACTTAAGCAGATATGGGTATATCTACTTAATGAAACATAAGTCTAAAACGTTTGAAAAGTTCAAAGAATTTCAGAGTGAAGTTGAAAATCATCGTAACAAGAAAATAAAGTTTCTACGATCTGATCGTGGAGGAGAATATTTGAGTTACGAGTTTGGTGTACATTTGAAACAATGCGAAATAGTTTCGCAACTCACGCCACCCGGAACACCACAGCGCAATGGTGTGTCCGAACGTCGTAATCATACTTTACTAGATATGGTGCGATCTATGATGTCTCTTACTGATTTACCTCTATCGTTTTGGGGATACGCTCTAGAGACAGCCGCATTCACGTTAAATAGGGCACCATCAAAATCCGTTGAGACGACGCCTTATGAACTGTGGTTTGGCAAGAAACCAAAGTTGTTGTTTCTAAAAGTTTGGGGCTGCGATGCTTATGTAAAAAAGCTTCAACCTGATAAGCTCGAACCCAAATCGGAGAAATGTGTCTTCATAGGATATCCAAAGGAGACTATTGGATACACCTTTTATCACAGATCCGAAGGCAAGACTTTTGTTGCTAAGTTCGAAAACTTTCTGGAGAAGGAGTTTCTCTCGAAAGAAGTGAGTGGGAGGAAAGTAGAACTTGACGAGGTAACTGTACCTGCTCCCTTATTGGAAAGTAGTGCATCACAGAAAACTGTTTCAGTGACACCTACACCAGTTAGTGAGGAAGCTAATGATGATGATCATGAAACTTCAGAACAAGATACTACTGAACCTCATAGATCAACCAGAGTGAGATCCGCGCCAGAGTGGTACGGTAATCCTGTTCTGGAAGTCATGCTACTAGATCATGATGACCCTACGAACTATGAAGAAGCGATGGTGAGCCCAGATTCCGCAAAATGGCTTGAAGCCATGAAATCTGAGATGGGATCCATGTATGAGAACAAAGTATGGACTTTGGTTGACTTGCCCGATGATCGGCAAGCAATTGAGAATAAATGGATCTTCAAGAAGAAGACTGACGCTGATGGTAATATTACTGTCTGCAAAGCTCGACTTGTCGCAAAAGGTTTTCGGCAAGTTCAAGGGATTGACTACGATGAGACCTTCTCACCCGTAGCGATGCTTAAGTCTGTCCGAATCATGTTAGCAATTGCCGCATTTTATGATTATGAAATTTGGCAGATGGATGTCAAAACTGCATTCCTGAATGGATTTCTGGAAGAAGAGTTGTATATGATGCAACCAGAAGGTTTTGTCGATCCAAAAGGAGCTAACAAAGTGTGCAAGCTCCAGCGATCCATTTATGGACTGGTGCAAGCCTCTCGGAGTTGGAATAAACGCTTTGATAGTGTGATCAAAGCATTTGGTTTTATACAGACTTTTGGAGAAGCCTGTATTTACAAGAAAGTGAGTGGGAGCTCTGTAGCATTTCTGATATTATATGTGGATGACATATTACTAATTGGAAATGATATAGAATTTCTGGGTAGCATAAAGGGATACTTGAATAAGAGTTTTTCAATGAAAGACCTCGGTGAAGCTGCTTACATATTAGGCATTAAGATCTATAGAGATAGATTAAGACGCTTAATTGGACTTTCACAAACCACATACCTTGACAAAGTTTTGAAGAAGTTCAAAATGGATCAAGCAAAGAAAGGGTTCTTGCCTGTGTTACAAGGTGTGAAGTTGAGTAAGACTCAATGCCCGACCACTGCAGAAGATAGAGAGAAAATGAAAGATGTTCCCTATGCTTCAGCCATAGGCTCTATCATGTATGCAATGCTGTGTACCAGACCTGATGTGTGCCTTGCTATAAGTCTACCAGGGAGGTACCAAAGTAATCTAGGAGTGGATCACTGGACAACGGTCAAGAACATCCTGAAATACCTGAAATGGACTAAGGATATGTTTCTCATATATGGAGGTGACAAAGAGCTCATCGTAAAAGGTTACGTTGATGCAAGCTTTGACACTGATCCGGACGATTCTAAATCGCAAACCGGATACGTGTTTACATTAAACGGTGGAGCTGTCAGTTGGTGCAGTTCTAAACAAAGCGTTGTAGCGGGATCTACATCTGAAGCAGAGTACATAGCTGCTTCGGAAGAAGCAAATGAAGGAGTCTGGATGAAGGAGTTCATATCCGATCTAGGTGTCATACCTAGTGCATCGGGTCCAATGAAAATCTTTTGTGACAATACTGGTGCAATTGCCTTGGCAAAGGAATCCAGATTTCACAAGAGAACCAAGCACATCAAGAGACGCTTCAATTCCATCCGGGATCTAGTCCAGGTGGGAGACATAGAGATTTGCAAGATACATATGGATCTGATTGTTGCAGACCCGTTGACTAAGCCTCTTCCACGAGCAAAACATGATCAGCACCAAGGCTCCATGGGTGTTAGAATCATTACTATGTAATCTAGATTATTGACTCTAGTGCAAGTGGGAGACTGAAGGAAATATTCCCTAGAGGCAATAATAAAGTTATTATTTATTTCCTTATATCATGGTAAATGTTTATTATTCATGATAGAATTGTATTAACCGGAAACATAATGCATGTGTGAATACATAGACAAACAGAGTGTCACTAGTATGCCTCTACTTGACTAGCTCGTTAATCGAAGATGGTTATGTTTCCTAACCATGAACAAAGAGTTGTTATTTGATTAACGGGATCACATCATTAGGTGAATGATCTAATTGACATGACCCATTCCATTAGCTTAGCACCCGATCGTTTAGTATGTTGCTATTGCTTTCTTCATGACTTATACATGTTCCTATGACAATGAGATTATGCAACTCCCGTTTGCCGGAGGAACACTTTATGTGCTACCAAACGTCACAACGTAAATGGGTGATTATAAAGGTGCTCTACAGGTGTCTCCAAAGGTACATGTTGGGTTGGCGTATTTTGAGATTAGGATTTGTCACTCCGATTGTCGGAGAGGTATCTCTGGGCCCTCTCAGTAATGCACATCACATAAGCCTTGCAAGCATTGAAACTAATGAGTTAGTTGCGATATGATGTATTACGAAACGAGTAAAGAGACTTGCCGGTAACGAGATTGAACTAGGTATTGAGATACCGATGATCGAATCTCGGGCAAGTAACATACCGATGACAAAGGGAACAACATATGTTGTTATGTGGTCTGACCGATAAAGATCTTCATAGAATATGTAGGAGCCAATATGAGCATCCAGGTTCCGCTATTGGTTATTGACCGGTCTCGGTCATGTCTACATTGTTCTCGAACCCGTAGGGTCCGCACGCTTAAGGTTTCGATGACAGTTATATTATGAGTTTATGAGTTTTGATGTACCGAAGTTAGTTAGGAGTCCCGGATGTGATCACGGACATGACGAGGAGTCTCGAAATGGTCGAGACATAAAGATTGATATATTGGACGGCTATATTAGGACACCGGAAGTGTTCCGGGTGATTTCGGAGAAAACCGGAGAGCCGAAGGGTTACCGGAACCCTACCGGGAGAAGTAATGGGCCTTATGGGCCTTAGTGGAGAGAGAGAGGGGCAGCCAGGGTGGGCTGCGCGCCTCCTCCCCCCTGGTCCGAATTGGACTAGGAGAGGGGGGCGACGCCCCCCTTTCCCTCTCCCTCCCCACTTCCTTCCCCCTCCTAGTAGGAGTAGGACTCCTACTAGGAGGAGGACTCCTCCTGGCGCGCCTATAGGGGCCGGCCGGCCTCCTCCCCTTGCTCCTTTATATACGGGGCAGGGGGGCACCCCTAGACACAAGTTGATCCCCGTGATCATATTCTTAGCCGTGTGCGGTGCCCCCTTCCACCATAGTCCTCGATAATATTGTAGCGGTGCTTAGGCGAAGCCCTGCGACGTTAGTACATCAAGATCGTCACCACGCCGTCGTGCTGACGGAACTCTTCCCCGACACTTTGCTGGATCGGAGTCCGGGGATCGTCATCGAGCTGAACGTGTGCTAGAACTCGGAGGTGCCGTAGTTTCGGTGCTTGATCGGTCGGACCGTGGAGACGTACGACTACATCAACCAAACGCTTCCGTTGTCGATCTGCAAGGGTACGTAGATCACACTCTCCCCTCTCATTGCTATGCATCACCATGATCTTGCGTGTGCGTAGGAATTTTTTTGAAATTACTACGTTCCCCAACACATGCAGGGCCGGGCTGGTAAAATCCGGGGCCCTATGCGAAACTAAATAATGGGGCCCTATCTCACTAGAAATAAATGAACTGTCAAGCAATTATAATGTATATTTGATATAGTGTGTTACATAACAAATTATGTTGTACTGAAACACAATATGAATAAAATAAAATTATAGTGATATGGTAGTAGATATCAATTGGGGATTATGCATCAATGTTTGACAATTAAACAAATCGTCTAACTCACCTAGTCTTGTGTCCCATCAGATTGAATTGCTGTACTACGATCTTTAATCGAGGAGCAATAATGCAAGAACATATCATCTTTAATCGAGGAGCAATAAACAGAGACTAGTTAAGGGTGAAGTGACGATGTGTGTTGGAAGTGGTTCCAAGATTGATATGATCATCATCGCACACTCCCTATACTTTCGGGATTAGTGTTGAACCTGAATAAGTGTTATTTGGTGTTTGCGTTGAGCATGAATATGATTTGATCATGTTTATTGTAATACGGTAATTCATTTAAGTAAGAGAATAAATTGTTGTTCTGTTTACATGAATAAAACCTTATATGGTTACACACCCAATGAAAATAGTTTGTTGGATCTCGATCATAGTGATACACATAATCATAATATTGAAACCAAAAGATGCAAAGTTAATAATGATAGTGCAACTTATTTGTGGCACTGCCGTTTAGGTCATATTGGTGTAAAGCGCATGAAGAAACTCCATGCTGATGGGATTTTGGAATCACTTGATTATGAATCACTTGATGCTTGTGAACCATGCCTCATGGGCAAGATGACTAAGACTCCGTTCTCCGGAGTGAGCAACTGACTTATTGGAAATAATACATACTGATGTATGCGGTCCGATGAGTGTTAAAGCTCACGGCAAGTATCGTTATTTTCTGAACTTCACAGATGATTTGAGCAGATATGGGTATATCTACTTGATGAGACATAAGTCTGAAACATTTGAAAAGTTCAAATAATTTCAGAGTGAAGTGGAGAATCATCGTAACAAGAAAATAAAAGTTTCTACGATATGATCGCAGAGGTAAAATATTTGAGTTACGAGTTTGGCCTTCAGTTAAAACAATGTGAAATAGTTTTACTACTCACGCCACCTGGAACACCACAGCATAATGGTGTGTCCGAACATTATAACCGTACTTTATTAGATATGGTGCGATCTATGATGTATCTTGTCGATCTACCACTATCGTTTTGAGGTTATGCGTTAAAAACAGCTGCATTCACGTTTAAAAGGGCACCATCTAAGTCCGTTGAGACGACACAATCTGAACTATGGTTTGGCAAGAAACCAAAGTTGTCGTTTCTTAAAGCTTGGGATTGTGATGCTCATATAAAAAAGTTTCATCCTGATAAGCTCAAACCCAAATCGGAGAAATATGTCTTCATAGGATACCCAAAGGAGACTGTTGGGTACACCTTCTATCACAAATCCGAAGGCAAGACTTTTGTTGCTAAATTCAGAGTTTTTCTAGAGAAGGAGTTTCTCTCGAAAGAAGTGAGTGGGAGGAAAGTAGAACTTGATGAGGTAACTGTACCTGCTCCCTTATTGGAAAGTAGTTCATCACAGAAATCTGTTCCTGTGACTACTACACCAATTAGTGAGGAAGCTAATGATGATGATCATGTAACTCCAGATCAAGTTACTACCGAATCTCGTAGGTAAACCAGAGTGAGATCCGCACCAGAGTGGTACAGTAATCCTGTTCTGGAAGTCATGTTACTAGACCATGACGAACTTGCGAACTATGAGGAAGCGATGATGAGCCCAGATTCCACGAAATGGTTTGAGGCCATAAAATCTGAGATATGATCCATGTATGAGAACAAAGTATGGACTTTGATGGATTTGCCCGATGATCGACAAGCCATAGAAAATAAATGGATCTTCAAGAGGAAGACGGACGCTGATAGTAGTGTTACTATCTACAAAGCTAGAATTGTCGCAAAAGGTTTTCGACAAGTTCAAGATGTTGACTATGATGAGATTTTCTAACTCGTATATATGCTTAAGTCTGTCCGAATCATGTTAGCAATTGCCGCATTTTATGAAATCTAGCAAATGGATAAACAAAACTGCATTCCTTAATGGATTTCTTAAAGAAGAGTTGTATATGATGCAACCAGAAGGTTTTGTCAACCCTAAAGGTGTTAACAAAATATGCAAGCTCCAACGATCCATCTATGGACTGGTGCAAGCATCTCGGAGTTGGAATATACGCTTTGATAAGTTGATCAAAGCATATAGTTTTATACAGACTTACGGTGAAGCCTGTATTTACAAGAAAGTGCGTGGGAGCACTACAACATTTCTGATAAGTATATGTGAACAACATATTGTTGATCGGAAATAATGTATAATTTTCTGGAAAGCATAAAGGAATATTTGAAAGGAGTTTTTCAAAGAAAGACCTCGGTAAAGCTTCTTACATATTGAGCATCAAGATCTATAGAGATAGATCAAGACGCTTGATAAGTTTTTTCAATGAGTACATACCTTGACAAGATTTTGAAGTAGTTCAAAATGGAACAGTCAAAGAAAGAGTTCTTGCGTGTGTTGCAAGGTGTGAAATTGAGTAAGACTCAAAGCCCGACCACGGCAGAAGATAGAAATAGAATGAAAGTCATTCCCTATGCCTCAGCCATAGGTTCTATAAAGTATGCCATGCTGTGTACCAGATCTATTGTATACCCTACACTATGTTAAGCAAGGGAGTACAATTGTGATCTAAGAGTAGATCACTGGACAGCGGTCAAAATTATCCTTAGTGGAATAAGGAAATATTTCTCAATTATGGAGGTGACAAAAAGGTTCGTCGTAAAAAGTTACGTCGATGCAAGTTTTGACACAAATCTGGATGACTCTAAGTCTCGATCTAGATACATATTGAAAGTGGGAGCAATAAGCAAGAATAGCTCCGTGCAAAGCATTGTTGACATAGAAATTCGCAAAATACTTACGGATCTGAATGTGACAGACCCGTTGACTAAAATTATCTCACAAGCAAAACATGATCACACCTTAGTACTCTTTGGGTGTTAATTACATAGCGATGTGAACTAGATTACTGACTCTAGTAAACCCTTTGGGTGTTGATCACATATCGATGTGAACTATGGGTGTTAATCACATGGTGATGTGAACTATTGCTGTTAAATCACATGGCGATGTGAACTAGATAATTGACTCTAGTGCAAGTGGGAGACTAAAGGAAATATGCCCTAGAGGCAATAATAAAGTTATTATTTATTTCCTTATATCATGATAAATGTTTATTATTCATGCTAGAATTGTATTAACCAGAGACATAATACTTGTGTGAATACATAGACAAACAAAGTGTCACTAGTATGCCTCTACTTGACTAGCTCGTTAATCGAAGATGGTTATGTTTCCTAACCATAAACAAAAGAGTTGTTATTTGATTAACGGGATCACATCATTAGTAGAATGATGTGATTGACATGACCCATTCCATTAGCTTAGCACCCGATCGTTTAGTATGTTGCTATTGCTTTCTTCATGACTTATACATGTTCCTATGACTATGAGATTATGCAACTCCCGATTGCCGGAGGAACACTTTGTGTGCTACCAAACGTCACAACGTAACTGGGTGATTATAAAGGAGCTCTACAGGTGTCTCCAAAGGTACATGTTGGGTTGGCGTATTTCGAGATTAGGATTTGTCACTCCGATTGTCGGAGAGGTATCTCTGGGCCCTCTCGGTAATGCACATCACATAAGACTTGCAAGCATTGCAACTAATGAGTTAGTTGCGAGATGATGTATTACGAAACGAGGAAAGAGACTTGCTGGTAACGAGATTGAACTAGGTATTGAGATACCGACGATAGAATCTCGGGTAAGTAACATACCGATGACAAAGGGAACAACGTATGTTGTTTTGCGGTTTGACCAATAAAGATCTTCATAGAATATGTAGGAGCCAATATGAGCATCCAGGTTCCGCTATTGGTTATTGAGCGGAGACATGTCTCGGTCATGTCTACATTGTTCTCGAATCCGTAGGGTCCGCACGCTTAAGGTTTCGATGACAGTTATATTATGAGTTTATGAGTTTTGATGTACCGAAGTTAGTTCGGAGTCCCGGATGTGATCACGGACATGACGAGGAGTCTCGAAATGGTCAAGACATAAAGATTGATATATTGGACGGCTATATTCGGACACCGGAAGTGTTCCGGGTGATTTCGGAGAAAACCAGAGAGCCGGAGGGTTACCGGAACCCCCCCGGGAGAAGTAATGGGCCATATGGGCCTTAGTGGAGAGAGAGAGGGGTAGCCAGAGGTGGGTTGCGCGCCTCCTCCCCCTGGTCCGAATTGGACTAGGAGTGGGGGGCGGCGCCCCCCCCTTTTCCTCTCCCTCCCCACTTTTTTCCCCCTCCTAGTAGGAGTCCTACTCCTACTAGGAGGAGGACTCCTCCTGGCGCGCCTATAGGGGCCGGCCGGCCTCCTCCCCTTACTCCTTTATATACAGGGGCAGGGGGGCACCCCTAGACACACAAGTTGATCCACGTGATCATATTCTTAGCCGTGTGCGGTGCCCCCTTCCACCATAATCCTCGATAATATTGTAGCAGTGCTTAGGCGAAGCCCTGCGACAGTAGAACATCAAGATCGTCACCACGCCGTCGTGCTGACGGAACTCTTCCCCGACACTTTGCTGGATCGGAGTCCGGGGATCGTCATCGAGCTGAACGTGTGCTAAAACTCGGAGGTGCCATAGTTTTGGTGCTTGATCGGTCGGCCCGTGAAGACGTACGACTACATCAACCGCGTTGTGCTAACGCTTCCGCTGTCGGTTTACAAGGGTACATAGATCACACTCTCCCCTCTCGTTGCTATGCATCACAATGATCTTGCGTGTGCGTAGGAATTTTTTTGAAAGTACTACGTTCCCCAACAGCCTCTGCCTATAAATGTCGCCGTGTCATCCGTCGCGGCATCGTCGGTTCTAGATGTCGATGGCAGGAGGCAGGAGGATGCGCATGCGCCATGTCACCTGCCCATGGATTCTCGATGCGATCGATGGAGTCGAACTGAACCGCCCTTGGGTTACAAATCGAGTAGATCAGCTTGTTATTTTTTTAGCAGAGATCGAGGCATCAAGCAGATCATCATGCCCTAGCACCCTGGCGGCTGGGATCGCAAGAGAGGCATCGAACCATCCAAGCAGCGAGCAGTGGCTTGGGATGGTCGAGTAGTGGCCCGATGGACTCATGTACTGGGGGAGTCACGCGACAGCGGGCAGAGGCCTAGTTCTATGTGCGGCCCAACAACTACCCTTAAAGTTTGAGGTTGCGATGCTTATGTGGAAAAGTTTCAAACTGATAAGCTCGAACCCAAATCGAAGTAGTGGGTCTTCATAGGATACCCAAAACGAAACTACTGGGTACACCTTCTATCATAGATCCGAAGGCAAGATATTTTGTTTCTTAGAATGGATCCTTTCTAGATAAGGAGTTTCTCTCGAAAGAAGTGAGCGGGAGGAAAGTAGAACTTGATGAGGTAATTGTACCTTCTCCCGAATTGGAAAGTAGTTTATCACAGAAATCAGTTCCAGTGATTCCTACACCAATTAGTGAGGAAGCTAATGATGATGATCATCAAACTTCAGATCAAGTTACTACCGAACCTCGTAGGTCAACTAGAGTACGGTTCGCAACAGAGTGGTACGGTAATCCTATTCTGGAAGTCATGTTACTAGACCATGACGAACCTACGAACTATGAGGAAGCAATGATGAGCCCAGATTCCACAAAATGGCTTGAGGCCATGAAATCTGAGATGGGATCCATGTATGAGAACAAAGTATGGACTTTGATTGACTTGCCTGGTGATCGGCGAGTCATTAAGAATAAATGGATCTTCAAGAGGAAGACGGACGCTGATAGTAGTGTTACTATCTACAAAGCTCGAATTGTCACAAAAATGTTTTCGACAAGTTCAAGGTGTTGACTACGATGAGATTTTCTCACCCGTATCGATGCTTAAAAGTCTATCTGAATCATGTTAGCAGTTGCAGAATTTTATGAAATCTGGCAAATGGATGTCAAAACTGCATTCCTTAACGGATTTCTTAAAGAAGAGTTGTGTATGATGCAACTAGAAGGTTTTGTTGATCCTAAAGGTGCTAATAAAGTGAGCAAGCTCCAACGATCCATCTATGGACTGGTGCAAGCATCTCAGAGTTGGAATATATGCTCTGATAAAGTGATCAAAGCATATGGTTTTATACAGACTTGCGGTGAAGCTTGTATTTACAAGAAAGTGAGTGGGAGCACTACAACATTTCTGATAAGTATATGTGAATGACATATTGTTGATCGGAAATAATGTAGAATTTTCTGGAAAGCATAAAGGAATGTTTGAAAGGAGTTTTTCAAAGAAAGACCTCAGTGAAGCTACTTACATATTGAGCATCAAGATCTATAGAGATAGATCAAGACGCTTGATATATTTTCAATGATTACATACCTTCCCAAGATTTTGAAGTAGTTCAAAATGGAATAGTCAAAGAATGAGTTCTTGCCTGTGTTGCAAGGTGTGAAGTTCAGTAAAGACTCAAAACCCGACCACGGCAGAAAATAGAAAGAGAATGAGAAGTCATTCCCTATGCCTCAGTCATAGGTTCTACAAAGTATGCTATGATGCGTACCAGACCTATTGTGTACTTCACCATAAGTTTGGCAAGAGGGTACAATAGTGATCCAGGAGTGGATCACTAGACAACGGTTAAAAATATCCTTAGTGGAATAAGGAAATGTTTCTCGGTTATGGACGAGACAAAGAGTTCATCGTAAAGAGTTACGTCGATGCAAGCTTTAACACCGATCTGGATGACTCTAAGTCTCGATCTAGATACATATTGACAGTGGGAGCAATTAGCTAGAGTAGCTCCGTGCAAAGCATTGTAAACATAGAAAATTTGCAAAATACATATGGCTCTGAATGTGGTAGACCCGTTGACTAAAATTCTCTCACAAGCAAAACATGATCACTCTTTGGGTGTTAATCACATAGCAATGTGAACTAGATTATTGACTCTAGTAAACCATTTGGGTGTTAGTCACATGGAGATATGAACTAATCACATAAAGATGTGAACTATTGGTATTAAATCACATGACCATGTGAAGTAGATTACTGACTCTAGTGCAAGTGGGAGACTGAAGGAAATATGCCCTAGAGGCAATAATAAAGTTGTTATTTATATTTCCTTATATCATGATAAATGTTTATTATTCATGCTAGAATTTTATTAACTGGAAACTTAGTACATGTGTGAATACATAGACAAATAGAGTGTCCCTAGTATGCACGTACTTGACTAGCTCGTTAATCAAAGATGGTTAAGTTTACTAGCCATGGACATGTGTTGTCATTTGATGAACGGGATCACATCATTAGAGAGTGATGTGATGGACAAGACCCATCTGTTGGGGATATTACTATCAGTCATGACCCGCCCAGGAGGGGCCGGGTCAGCCCCAATGGCGGGTTACGCAAGAAGCCTAGTAAACATTCAAGACGATAGTTTATTAAACCTTATAGAAGGCCCAAAGGCCTGGAGGCGGCTTAATGCCCAATATTGTAAACCGACTTATGTAAGGAAAGACTTGTAAAGAAAGGCATGTAAAAGAAGTCACCGAGCCGAACACGATTATGAGCCGGCCGGGAGGCGTCAACCCATGTATATAAGGGGACGACCCGGTGGCGGCTTAGGGCAAGAAACAAGAGATCGACAACCAAGCCGGTGAGTTGAGCCTCTTGGTGATCGAAGGCTCAGCAATACCAACACAACTAGACGTAGGCTTTTACCTTCAGCATAAGGGGCCGAACTAGTATAAAACCCCTCGTGTCCTTTGTCCCGATTAACCCCTTCAAGCTTCCTAGTTGCGATGGCCCTACGACTAAGTCCTTCCACTAGGACATCTGCCATGACAATTCCACGACAGTTGGCGCCCACCATGGGGCCAGCGCACGGTGGATTTGAGTTCTTGAAGGGCAACCTCGAAGGGCTCAAGGGATACGCTGTGGGCCGGATGACCAAGAGTCGTCGCGGCAAGCTCTACATCGACAACGAAGGCTGGGGCCCCGAGGCCGGCTCAATTGAGTACGGGTACTGGGTCCCCTTCGGCGGAATTCATGTCTACATCGGCCGGATCGGCGAGTCAGGTCCTGAGCCGGACGTCCACACCAACCTCATCGAAACGGCTCGGCGCGCGAGGACCGCCCATGTTCAATCTGCCGTGAAGCATGTCTTCGTAGGCTACGTCCACGGCGGTGAATACTCTGAAGGATCGGTGGAGGGTGGTGAGATGGCCGTCTGTTCTGACACTGCATCATCAACGGGTGAGACGGACTCTTTGTACCAGCTGCAGGATGGCATGCTCGGGGGATGTTCCGATGGCAACAGTATTCCGGACCCCTTTGAGCCGCCGAATTGGGCCGGAGTCTTCATGGCAGGGACACAGCCCGGGCAGAACTCTACAGCAGCGGCGGCAACAGCTACCGGGTCGGCTGCAGCTGGGTCAGGAGACCCCGCGCGCCCCCGACTCAGATCTTGATGGACCTCATGGATAAACTGACGACTCTGTTGACTGGCGTGGTAGAGCCGGCGGATAAAGCCCAGCATGACGCAGAGGTGGCACGCGTACATGAAGAGATGGTGCAAGCTAAGGAAAATCTAGCCGCAGAGGAAGTCAGGATGGTAGCAGAGCGGGCGGCTTTGGACGTTCGTGCTCAACAGCTTCAAGCGGAGACCTTCCGGCTCTCGATGGACCTGAACACGTCGAACGAGGTCATGAGGAGGAGGCATCAGAAAACTCAATCACGTCTGCCTCTGACGCTCGATCCTAGGAATCTTTTTCATACGCCCGGAGCCGGGGGAAGTAACCCGCCGGAGGCACCCCGAATTACAACACCCGGCGCGCAGGTCCAGCCGCATGCCATGGATCCACCTCGTATAATTACCGCTCCGCCTCATTACGTCCCAACGCCATCGGGTCACTTCTCCAACCCCTTGGAAAACCTCATTGCAGCATCGGCTCGTCTGGCGGCTCTCCCGATGGAAGGTGAGGGAGTCCTGGATTAGGGGGTGTTCGGGTAGCCGGACTATACCTTCAGCCGGACTCGTGGACTATGAAGATACAAGATTGAAGACTTCGTCCCGTGTCCGGATGGGACTTTCCTTGGCATGGATGGCAAGCTTGGCGATGCGGATATTGAAGATCTCCTACCATTGTAACCGACTTTATGTAACCCTAACCCTATCCGGTGACTATATAAACCGGAGGGTTGTAGTCCGTAGGCAATCAACTCCATATACAACAATCATACCATAGGCTAGCTTCTAGGGTTTAGCCTCCTTGATCTCGTGGTAGATCTACTCTTGTACTACCCATATCATCAATATTAATCAAGCAGGAGTAGGGTATTACCTCCATCGAGAGGGCCCGAACCTGGGTAAAAAACATCATGTCCCTTGTCTCCTGTTACCATCCGGCCTTGACGCACAGTTCGGGACCCCCTACCCAAGATCCGCCGGTTTTGACACCGACATTGGTGCTTTCATTGAGAGTTCCTCTGTGTTGTCGCCTTTAGGCCCGATGGCTCCTTTGATCATCAACAACGATACGGTCCAGGGTGAAAATTTTCTCCCCGGACAGATATTCGTCTTCGGCGGCTTCGCTCTGCGGGCCAATTCACTCGGCCACCTGGAGTAGATCGAAAGCTACGCCCCTGGCCATCAGGTCAGGTTTAGAAGCCTAAACTACACGGCTGACATCCATGAGGACTTGATCTTCGACGGATTCGAGCCATAGCCAAGCGCGCTGCACTGTCTCGATGGGCATGATATAGCTCTGCCGTCGAACAGCGCCTTGGAGGCCGCATACGCATCGGTTTCAACCATTGATTCGGAGCATACTGCGCCGATTGAGGATCAGCGGTTAGACACTGCCTCAGGGGCTGCGATCTCAGAGGCGATCAAGCCGAACTCCAGCCCTGCACTCCGCATGGCCCATGACTCCGAGGATCCGGACTCCTCCCCGGACTCCGAACCCCCCGCGCCCCTGCCAATCGAATCCGATTGGGCGCCGATAATGGAGTTCACCGCCGCAGACATCTTTCAGCATTCACCTTTTGGTGACATCCTGAACTCTCTTAAGTCTCTCTCTTTATCAGGAGATCCCTGGCTGGACTACGGTCAGCGAGGGTGGGATATGGACGATAAGGAAATTCAAAGCCCACCCACCACCCACTTTGTAGCCACTGTCGACGATCTAACCGACATGCTTGACTTCAGCTCCGAAGACATCGACGGCATGGACGACGATGTAGGAGACGAACAAGAACCAGCACCTGTAGGGCGCTGGAAGGCCACCTTGTCATATGACATATATATGGTGGATACTCCAAAAGATGGAGATGCCGATGGAACAGTGGGGGATGACGCCCCCAAGAAACAGCCGAAGCGCCGGCGTCAGCGGCGCCGCTCTAAATCCCGCCAAAGCAAAAACGGTGATTCCGGCACGGGAGATAATACTACCCCGGATAACGCCAAAGAACACCCACCTCAGCAAGATTTGGCACAGGAAGATGGAGAAGCCAGCCCTCATGAGAGAGTGGCAGACCGAGAGGTCGAGGATGATAACTATACGCCTCCCTCCGAAGACGAGGCAATCCACGATGACGACGAATTCGTCATACCATCAGACCCCGCCGAACAAGAGCGTTTTAAACGCAGGCTTTTAGCCACGGCAAGCAGCCTCAAGAAAAAGCAGCAACAGCTTAAAGCTGCCCAAGATTTGCTAGCTGACAGATGGACTGAAGTCCTTACGGCCGAAGAGTATGAACTCGAACGCCCCTCCAAGAGTTACCCGAAGCGCAGGCCGCTACCCCGATCAGAAGAGGAAGCACCTACATCACTAGCGCATGACATGGCAGACCGGCCACCTCGCGGCCGCGACAGAGAGGCCTCTCGGCCCTCCACCCAAGCCATGCCCCGATGCTGCTCAACTAAGGCATGGGAAAATGCGCCCGACCTGCGAGACATACTGGAGGATAAGGCAAGACAAACAAGATCGATCTACGGATCGCGCAGGCGCCCTACGGCATGTGAAAATGATCTTCACTCCGGATACAAGCCGGGCCGAACACAACAGACATAGAGCTTCCGAGCTACGTCGTGATATAGCCCAGTACAGAGGCGCCGCACACCCGATATGCTTCATGAATGAAGTAATGGATCATAAAATCCCAGAGGGTTTCAAACCCGTAAACATCGAATCATACAATGGCACAACAGACCCGGTGGTATGGATCGAGGATTATCTCCTTCACATCCACATGGCACGCGGCGATGATCTACACGCCATCAAATACCTCCCGCTCAAACTTAAAGGACCGGCCCGGCATTGGCTTAACAGCTTGCCAGCAGACTCAATCGGTTCTTGGGAGGACCTGGAAGCCGCATTCCTCGACAACTTCCAGGGCACTTACGTGCGACCGCCGGATGCCGACGACTTAAGCCACATAATTCAGCAGCTAGAGGAATCGGCCAGACAATTCTGGACATGGTTCCTAACAAAGAAGAACCAAGTAGTCGACTGTCCGGACACAGAGGCCCTAGCAGCCTTCAAGCATAACATCTGTGACGAGTGGCTTGCCCGGCACCTGGGACAGGAAAATCTGAAATCCATGGCAGCCCTCACGACACTCATGACCCGCTTTTGCGTGGGAGAAGATAGCTGGCTAGCTCGCAGTAACAACTTATCAAAGAAGCCTGGTAATTCGGATACCAAGGACAAAAGTGGCAGGACACGTCGGAATAAGCAAAAATGCCGCGTTAACAGCGACAGCAACGAAGACACGGCAGTCAATGCCGGATTCAAAGGCTATAAATCCAGTCAGCGGAAAAAGCCATTCAAAAAGAATACTCAGGGCCCGTCTAGTTTGGACCGAATACTCGGTCGCTTGTGCCAGATACATGGCACCCCCGAAAGTCCAGCCAATCACACTAACAGGGATTGTTGGGTGTTCAAGCAGGCAGGCAAGTTAAGGGCCGAAAATAGAGACAAGGGGCTGCACAGCGACGATGAGGAGCCCAAGCCGTCGAACAACAATGGACAGAAGGGCTTTCCCCCACAAGTGCGGACGGTGAACATAATATACGCAACCCACATTCCCAAGCGGGAGCGGAAGCTTGTGCTACGGGACGTATACGCGATAGAGCCAGTCGCCCCAAAGTTCAACCCATGGTCCTCCTGCCCGATCACTTTTGATCAAAGGGACCATCCCACTAGCATCCGTCATGGCGGCTTCGCCGCATTGGTTCTTGACCCAATCATCGATGGATTTCATCTCACAAGAGTCCTCATGGACAGCGGCAGTAGCCTGAACCAGCTTTATCAGGATACAGTGCGGAAAATGGGCATAGATCCCTCAAGGATTAAGCCCACAAGAACGACCTTTAAAGGCGTTATACCAGGTGTAGAAGCCAACTATATAGGCTCAGTAACACTTGACGTGGTCTTCGGATCCCCGGACAATTTCCGAAGCGAAGAGTTAATCTTCGATATAGTCCTGTTTCGCAATGGCTATCACGCCCTGCTCGGACGAACCGCATTTGCAAAGTTCAATGCGGTGCCGCACTATCCAAATCTCAAGCTCAAGATGCCAGGCCCTCGAGGAGTAATTACGGTCAACGGTAACACCGAACACTCCCTCCGTACGGAGGAGCATACGGCGGCTCTCGCAGCGGAGGTACGAAGTAGCCTTCTCAGGCAATTCTCCAGTCCGGCCATTAAAAAGCCAGACACCGCCAAGCGCGCCCGGAGTAACCCACAGCAGGACCGCCTGGCACACTCTTAGCAAGCGTAGCAATGCGGCCCCAACCCCAGCTGTCGCGACATAGCGAAACTAGTACCTCGCGTACATAACTACGCCCTTGAAATACCATGTGCACAGGGGAAGGGGCACAATAACGGCACGCCCAGAATACGGCTTAAAACGTACTAGGGGCTGCCGGATTCTCTTTTTAATTTTTTCTTACCTTCAGGACTCCATACTCCAGACGACCTGTTCGGCAATTCGACTGCCGCACAAATGATGCAAGATCCAGGGAGGTAGACAAGCCATGCCGCACTATGGAACTCCCAAGTGGTCTCTGTTACGAGCGGTATACCTGTTTTAAATACAATTCCGCGGCCTGCCCCCGGTCAGGACATACTGAATAGTCCAATATCTTTTGCTTACCGCACTATTTGTATCGTTCGGCTTTGATAAATAGCCTTCATATAAACAATGCATAGCTTTTGTCTATTTTCTGCATTACTCTCTTTTATATATGTTCATTAATGACATGTTGCACCCGTATACTGTGGTACGGCAAGTACGCCAGGGGCTTCAGTACCCTTTAATATGGTGTGAGAAGTCCGTACACTTTCACAAGTGCGGCACCCCGAACTTATAGCACTATATGCATCGGCTCCAAATCATGATTTGGGTCAATAGTTGGGTTTGCCCGGCTCCTATGTTTTGGTGCCTTACGTTCCGCTATATCGGCTAAGGTAGCACTAGGAGAACCATTGCGATTGTGCCCCGGTTGAGCTGGGTTAAGCACCTCAGTGGAGAAAGCTAAAACTGACTGTCATGATGAGGCGAGAGACCGGTCGCTGTTCGAGAGGTTTTTTCGAGTCCCTAAAGACTTATGCCGCTTCAAGTGAGGAGCCGTATTTGTCCGGCCAAGGCGTGGATAGCGCCCCAAACTCGGTCTTCCGAACTAGGGGCTTCCCCGAAATTTAAAATTATAAAGTTCTATGGCTAACTGAGAGTGTTCAAGCATTATAGTCCGATTACCTGGTTCATTGTGCTGAGCGCCTCCCTCGAAGGACCCAACTATGGGAAAGAGAGCGCCCAGGTTTATCCCGAACACCCCAGCACTAGTGGCATGGGGGCAGAAGCCGACGACTGGCCATCTCTCAATTTTTTGATAAACGGCCGCACAGAAAATAATATTTTAAATTCAACAAGCATTGATTAAGCACCTATGAACAAGTTTTCAGCGCACAAGATAAAAACGAGCGAGTTTATTCAAAACTTACATCCTTGGTACATTCATCCGCCACAAGGCGGGCACCCGCAAGAACATCCTTGTAATAGTTCTCGGGCTTGCGATGCTCCTTCCCCGGCGGCGGCCCGTCCTTCACAAGCTTCTCACCGTCCAGCTTACCCCAGTGCACCTTTGCACGGGCAAGGGCCCGACGGGCACCTTCGATGCAGATGGAGCGCTTGATGACCTCGAGCCTTGGACAGGCCTCCACCAGCCGCCACACGAGCCCGAAGTAGCTCCCAGGCAGGGCCTCTCCGGGCCACAGCCGAACTATGAAGCCCTCCATGGCCTGTTCGGCCGCCTTGTGGAGCTCGACCAGCTGTTTCAACTGGTCGCTCAAGGGCACATGGTGTCCGGCATCAGCATACTGAGACCAGAACACCTTCACTGTCGAGCTACCCTCTCAGCTCGGTAGCATGCGGCGGCGACGGATACGCTGCGGGGAAGATCTACGAATGCCCCTGGAGAATTCCGGATTCGGGTATGTAACAAGTAGTTTACTTTTATATTTCTGCTTTGCATAAAGAAGGCCTTACCCGCTGCTATCTTCTTAATCTCCTCCAACTCATGGAGGGCCTTTTGGGCTTCGGCCTTGGCAGACTTGGCAGTCTCAAGGGCCGCCACGAGCTCGGACTCTTGGGTCTTTGACTCAAGCTCCAAACTCTCATGTTTTTTCATGAGAGCCTGAAGCTCTTGCTGCACCTCGCCGACAGCGCCTGCTTGAGGGTCCCAAGTTTCTTTCGCTCGGTGCGCTCCGTGGCCGTTTTCTTTTCGGCCTCGGACAGCGCCTGCTTGAGGGTCGCGACCTCAGTCGTGGCCCCTATAATAAGCAGTGCAATCCTGTTATTTTTTGCAATCACGCCTCTCTATAGGCACTTTTTCTATAAGGTATTTCCTACCTTATTTTTCCTCGAGCTGCCGCTTGGCAAGGCCGAGCTCTTGCTCGGTCCGCTTGAGGTCCTGTTTCAGGACACCCACCTCCGCAGTCAGTGCGGCGGTGGATAGCAGCGAAGCCTGCACACGCATATTGACTCTTTATTGTTAGACTCCTGCGAAATTTACTAGATCCTCTATTCGGCTTTTCTTTCCGAACGCCAAACAGAGCATCAGGGGCTACTGTCTATGCGGTTATATTTTTACATATTTTTACTTACCTCGAAGCCCGTTAGGAGGCTAGCGCAAGCTTCACTCAGTCCGCTCTTGGCGGACTGAACCTTCTGGATCACCGTACTCATAATAGTACGGTGCTCCTCATCGATGGAGGCGCCGTCAAGCACCTCGAGCAGATTGTCCGGCACCTCTGGTTGGACAGAGGCCGCCAGCTCAGAAGGCTTGCTCCTCTTGGAAGGAGTTCGCCTACCGCAGTCTGGAACTGTTGAAGATTCCGGCGCGGTGTCCGGCACAAAGCCGGACTTGGAGCCCTGGGGGGTCTTGTCCCCTTTACTCCTGGGGTCCGGGAGGTCGCCCTGCGGCTCCTCCAGGACCACCACCTCCTGCCCCGGAGCTCGTTCCGACGCCACTTCGGCGTCGTCCGCAGTGCGGGGGGAGACAGCAGGCGGAACTGAGTTCATGTCCGATGAATCCAGGGAGCCGCTCGACGACTCATTGAGTACGGCCCGGGGCGGGCTGCATAATTATGTTCGACATTAGGGAAAGCTGTGCAACAAAGGAACATCATGAGTTATTCTGATATCTGAACTTACGATTTCGCCGGACGCTTGGCCCTGTTTGGCCACTCCTCTTTGCTCTCTTCTGCGTTGGGAGCGTAGTCCGGCGGAGGGGTCTTCCTTTTCCTAGACCCCTCGGCCTCCCCCATTGGGGCGGCCTTCCTCTTCTCTCCTCCCCCCACTGGGGGGGAGAGGTTTCTTCTTCCTCCTCCTCGTCTTCACGGGGGGAGTGCGTCTCGGACTCGTCGGAGGACGAGTCCAACACCACCATATGCCAGGAACTCTTTCGAGTCCCCATGGCTTTCTTCTTCTTGGCCTTCTTTTCTGGAACCACATAAGGTGCCGGAACCAGCAGCTTCGCTAGTAGAGCGGGGGCTGGGTCTTCGGGCAAGGGAGCCGGACAGTTAATCGATCCGGACTTCGCCCGCCAAGCCTGTCAAAGGTAAGGGAGCTTACATCCCGCATAGAGTCAAACTATGAAAAAACTTAACATCCTGTTGTCGGTGTACTAGAGTAGGGGTACCCTAGTATCCCGAACTTGTGCACGGGCAGTCGCAGCATCCCGCGGCAAGGCTTGCCGGGTGACCGCCAAGGTCCTCCGTGGTTCCTTTGGAGCCATTCAAGAACAAAGTATCCAAGTCAAGAAGACAAGACCCCGGCAAGAGGAGCTTGCCGGGAAGGCTAACAAAAGCATCCCAAGACCCTGGCAAGAGGAGCTTGCCGGGAAGGCCACCCAAGGCACTTCAAGGAACTTGCCGCGGCGCACCACGCGTCCCGGCAAGGCCCGGTGAGCGACAAGCTCCTGGACGCACAAGACAACAACCGCGGCAAGGTGCTTGCCGCGGCAAGACACCACTGTGCCCGCGCTCCAGCACATCCACCAACGTGTCGCTCTGGGACTCCTCCAGGCGTACGTGGCGGAAGGCTGTGCAGCTTGCGGTGCGCGGTGGCAAGCGGCGCTGACAAGTTTGCCATCGTGGTGAGCGGTGGCGCCCCTGACGGTCCCTTTTTGCACTGTTTAGGCGACACAGACGGGCATTTACTGCCCTTGTCCCCTGCCGTCAGGGTTAGGTATGATACACTGTAGCAGGTAGCTGTACCTACCACAGCACCTTCCCGTTTTTACCCTTGCCTCCGTTGCCACCTGTCGGTGACCCCTTGAGCATATAAAAGGAGGCCCATGCGCAACGTAGACGGGGCTAGCTGTTAGCTAGTTCGCAAAAACACTCACGCTCGGTCTCGTTAGCTGCTGGTGTGTACTGTAGCACTCCGCGCTCCCGAGCAAGAAATCAATACAAACCACAAAGCAGGAGTAGGGTTTTACGCATCCGTGCGGCCCGAACCTGGGTAAATCGCTCGCGTGTATCGCCTCGATTTGCTCTTTGCACGATCTCCGCCCCTGCCGAACCGAAAGGGACTCGGTCCGCCGGTCCCATAGGTGCCCGTGGATCAGTACCCCGGCATCTTTGGCGCGCCAGGTAGGGGGCGTCGAAGTTGTGTGAACCAGATCCGGCGTTCTCGCGAGCTAGATCTTCATCATCTTCATCAACATGCCGCCGAAGAAGAAGGTTTCAGAGGCGGCTGCTCCGTCCACGCCGAACCCACCATCGCCGGAGCAAACGGCTGATGGGGCAGGCGCCGGCGAAAGAACGTGCGCCGACGAGGGAGCTCACGGTGCTGCCAGGTCCAAGGACAAGGATGCGCTGCCCATCGGCGGCGTAGCCGGGTCCCACAACGACCGGGCGCACTCCAAGACCTCGGCGTCCGTACATGCACCGCGCCCGTCTCAGGAGGCGCGGGACCGGCAGCATCATGGTACTCACGGTACCATGCGTTTGCTGGACCAAGATCAAGCTGGTGGGTCTCGGAGCGCTCAGGACCACCATGCACGCCAACATGCTGGCGCAAGCGAGACACGGTCGCCTGGATGGGATACTGCTCCTTCTAACATGGTTAGAAGTCCGAGCATATCCCGCTCCTCGCACCGTTCGCCACCACCACCCGCCACTGCAGCAGAAGCTTTGGCACGAGCTCAACTGCTCCTAGATTACCCTCCAACAGCGGACAAGATCGACGACTGGAGGGCCACCATCCAGAGTCTCATCGGCTTCGGCAACGGTGACACTCAACGGCAGCCGAGCACGTCGCAGCCGCAGCCAGTCAGCCAGGCACGAGCTGGTGGCGACAAGACCGGTGGGGGTGCAACCTCTGTGCACTCTCCGCCCCGAAGGCCAAGATCTCCGACTCGCCGGATCCACCTTGACAGCGACTCCACCGCGTCATCAGATCCGCGAGCTCGTCGCGATCAGCGCCAAGTTCTTCAAGAACGACAACAAGAAGACGCTCGTACTCACATCGAGCGCCGAAGAGAAGCGCAGCGTCAATCAGACCAGCGCGCTGGGCCCTCTGTTGACATGCATGCGCCAGGGGAACCAGGCGACTTGCCGTACGCGGTAGGTTGCCCTGCGTTCACTTGTGAGCTGCGGCAAGTCCAGTGGCCCAGCACCAAGAATTTCAAACCAGATGTACCAGAGAAATGCGACGGCAAGACGCATCCATCGGAGTTCCTCAGCATCTACACCATCGCGGTGCAGGCTGCCGGGGGCGGGACGACAAGATCCTTGCCAACTACTTCCCGCTGGTGCTCAAACCCAACGTCAGGTCCTGGCTCATGCACTTGCCGGACAACTCCATATCCTCCTGGGCAGACCTATGCCATCAGTTTGTCGGTGCCTTTACAGGCGGCCACAAACCTCATGGCCAAGAGAGTGACCTTCATCTGCTCGCCCAGAAGGAAGGAGAGCCCCTGCGCAAGTACATTCAGAGGTTCAGCTGTGTACAGTATAACATCCCAGACGTCCACCCCGCTGCGGTCATCAGCGCGTTCCATCAGAATGTGCATAACCGCAGGATGCGGGAGGAGATGACGATGTGCAGGATCAGAGACGTCAGCGAGCTGTATGCCCTGGCCGACAAGTGTGCACGTGCTGAGGAAGGGAGGAAACTCCCCGGAGAGAAGACCGGAGCAGAAGGATCTGATAGCGAAGGTACTGCCCCGGCAAAGAGAAACCGGCGGCGGAACAGGAAGAAGAAAGGCAAAGAGGTGCTAGTCGTTGCGCAGTCCGGCAACGAAGGTGGCACCAACAAAGCCAAGGTTGGTAGCTCCGGCAAGGAGATTGCCAAGTGCGCCAACTGCCAGGCTGTGGCAGTCGCCGACAAGCAGGACGACACCGACAAGCAGTACTGCAAGATTCACCGCACCAAGGGCCATGACCTCCAGAGCTGCAAGAAAGTCGAGCAGCTTGTTCAGCAGCAAAAGGCTGAATATGAGCGACGCGACAAGGAGAGGGCCCAAGGAGGTGCTGGAGAATCCGGCAAGAAGCGCGCCGGCCGGGGAGGACGCCGCGGCAAGGCCAAGTAGCGGCAAGGAGATAGACCTCCCCGCGGCCGCGACAATGATGAAGACGACGACGACGAAGACATGGATGGTGTCGAGACCAGTGAGCAGGAGTTCCAGAAAGCCATAGAAGTCCTGTGCGTTGACGGCGGTGCTTCTCTGCATACTTCACACCGCCAACTCAAGCAGTGGGTGCGGGAAGTCAATGCAGCGGAACCACCTGTCGAATCGCGCAAGCTTCTGAAATGGTCCAGCACGCCTATCATCTTTGACATTGAGGACCACCCTGATCGCACAACTGCGGTCGGGTGCTTGCCGATGTTGATTTCACCAACTATCCGCAACCTCAAGGTCACTAAGATGCTAGTTGACGGCGGGGCCGGCTTGAACCTGATCTCCTCCGCTGTACTCCAGAAACTCCAGATCCCTGACAGCGAGCTCGAAGAGACTGGCACATTCCAAGGAATCAACCCGGGAAGGAGCAAGCCAAAGGGGAAGGTCACGCTGCCAGTAACATTTGGTAGCAAGCTGAACTTCAGGACTGAGAGGGTCACTTTTGACGTTGCCAATATTCCATTGCCTTATAATGGGATAATTGGCCGTCCAGCACTCGCCAAGTTCATGGCAACCTCTCACTACACATATAACATGCTGAAGATGCCAGGCCCAATAAGCATCATCTCTGTCCCCGGCGACAAGAAGGATGCTCTTATCTGTGCCGACAAGATCTACCGGGAAGCAGCAGCCACAGCAGATCACAAATCACTTGCCGCTGAAGCTCCCGGGGGGAAGAAGACCAAGTCCGGCAAGAGTTCTGATGCCCACTCCGGCAAGCGCACCTCTTCGGAGTGCTGCGCTGTCGTCGAGGACGCACCATCAAGCTCCACCGGCAAGTGTAAGAAGACGATGGCAGCTCCACCAGAGACGAAAAAGGTGTCCGCCAAGGAGGACGGCACTGGTGGTACCTTCACCATCAGTGCCACTCTCGGCTCTAAATAGGAAAGCGCGCTCGTTGCTTTCCTGCGGGCGAATGTCGACGTGTTTGCGTGGCAACCATCTGACATCCCCGGTGTTCCCAGGAAAGTAATTGAGCACCACCTTGCCGTT
Source organism: Triticum urartu (assembly GCF_003073215.2). Classification (NCBI taxonomy): domain Eukaryota; kingdom Viridiplantae; phylum Streptophyta; class Magnoliopsida; order Poales; family Poaceae; genus Triticum; species Triticum urartu. The sequence continues at coordinate 628,297,995 of NC_053024.1, read as the reverse complement.
TGTCCTCATGCGCGGCCCGTCAAGCAGAAGGTTAGGAAGCAAGCAGTGGAGCGCCAAGAATTGATTGCAGAAGAGATCAAGAAGTTGGAAGCAGCAGGCCTTGTCAGAGGAGTGCTCCATCCTACGTGGTTGGCCAATCCTGTAGTCGTGCGCAAGGCGAACGGGAAATGGAGACTTTGTATCGATTTACCGATGTTAACAAAGCTTGTCCCAAAGACCCATTTCCTTTGCCGCGCATTGACCAGATTGTTGACTCCACGGCCGGATGTGATTTGCTTTCATTTCTTGACGCATACTCAGGATATCATCAGATCTTCATGGCAGAAGAAGACGAGGAGAAGACCGCATTTATTACTCCATGTGGCACGTACTGTTTCGTACGAATGCCTTTCGGATTAAAAAATGATGGTTCAACATTTGCAAGAGTAGTCCATGTCGCTCTTGAGCCACAAATACATAGAAATGTGGAAGCATACATGGATGATATAGTGGTCAAGAGCAAGGACAGGGCAACTCTGATTCAAGATTTAGACGAGACCTTTGCAAATCTGCGCATGATCAGCCTTAAGCTCAACCCAGAGAAGTGTGTGTTTGGAGTCCCCTCCGGCAAGCTTCTCGGGTTCTTCGTGTCTCAGCGGGGAATTCAAGCCAATCCCGACAAGATCAAGGCCATTGAGCAAATTGAAGCACCCAAGCGCGTCAAGGATGTACAAAGACTTGCCGGTTGCGTGGCTGCTCTCAGCAGGTTTATCTCTACGTCTGCTGAGCGCACCCTGCCATTTTTCAAATTATTGAAAAAGGCAGGTCCAATGAAATGGACTCCGGAAGCAGAGGCTGCGCTTCAAGACTTGAGGAGATACCTGTCCTCCCCTCCAATACTTGTCGCACCTAAGCCACAAGAGAAGTTGCTGCTGTACATAGCGGCAACCAATCAAGTGGTTAGTGCTGCGTTAGTAGCAGAGAGGGAGGCAGATGATGAGCCAGCAACCACGGCAAGCGCATCCAGCGACAAGCAGGAGGCTTCCCCGGCAAGCTCTGGTCCCGGCAAAGATGGATCTACGCAGATGCAAGAGGAGATACAGAAGAAAATGGTGCAGCGCCCAGTTTACTTTGTCAGTTCCCTTCTGCAGGGGGCTAGGTCAAGGTACTCTGGCGTGCAGAAGTTGCTTTTCGGCCTTCTCATGGCCTCGAGAAAGCTGCGCCATTATTTCCAAGCACATGAGATCACAGTTGTCACTCGCTTTCCGCTGAAGAGGATACTGCAGAATCCAGAAGCAACAGGCAGGATTGTTGAGTGGGCACTGGAACTGTCAAGCTTTGGCCTCAAGTTTGAAAGTACTTCAACTATCCAGAGCAGAGCATTGGCAGAATTTATAGCGGAATGGACGCCAACACCAGATGAAGAAATTCCAGAAACGAGCATCCCCAACAAGGAAGTAAGCAAGGAGTGGCTGATGTACTTTGACGGTGCCTTCTCGCTGCAAGGCGCCGGCGCTGGTGTGCTGCTTGTCGCACCTACCGGAGAGCACCTGAAGTACGTAGTCCAGATGCACTTTCCCAAGGAGCAAGCAACAAACAATACTGCAGAGTATGAAGGCTTGCTTGCCGGTCTCCGGATCAAGAAGCTCATTGTCAGGGGTGACTCACAGCTTGTCGTCCGCCAAGTAAGCAAGAATTATCAGAGTCCGTTGATGCAAGCTTACATCGACGAAGTGAGAAAGCTAGAAGAGCACTTTGACGGCCTACAAATGGAGCATGTTCCAAGAGCTCAGAACGCCATTGCCGATGGCCTGTCAAAGTGCGCCGCACTTAAGTTACCTGTGGAACCAGGGATCTTTGTGCTCAAGCTGACTCAGCCGTCCGTAACACCATCAACTGGACAGAGCAGGAAGAGGAAGTTGATTTCTGGTGACTATTTGCCGGCAGAGCTTCCCGAAGCCGCCGCCAAGAATCCCAAAATCAACGCCAAGAGCGCTGAGGAGCAGTCTGATCTGGCAAACCCCAGGGTTTGTTCCGTTGAAGCAGAAGCTCCCGACAAGTTTAGCTCCGGCAAGATTATCGGGGAACGTCACGCTCCGGCAGAGCCGCAGGTTCTCGCCGTAGAAGCGGATGTTGCCGCAGCAGTCCCCAAGATCAACGCCAAGAGCGCTGAGGAGCAGTCTGCTCCGGCAAACCCCAGGGTTTGTTCCGTTGAAGCAGAAGCTCCCGACAAGTTTTGCTCCGGCAAGCTTGCCGGGGAACGTCACGCTCTGGCAGAACCACAGGTTCTTGCCGTAGAAGCGGACGTTCCCGCAGCCGCAGATTTGCCTTTAGTCCTTGTTGTCGAGCCACAAGCTCCAGCATGGGCGCAACAGATTGTCCGTTTCCTTCAGACAGGAGAACTTCCCAAAGAGCAAGAAGAAGCGGAAAGAGTAGCCCGACAGTTAAGTATGTACCAGTTTGTCGACAAGACACTGTACAGAAGAAGACTCAACAGTGTGAAATTGAAGTGTATTCACCGAGAAGACGGACAAAAGCTGTTGGCAGAGATACATAGAGGCATATGTGGTCACCATATTGGCGCAAGAGCACTTGTCGGTAAAGCATTCCGGCAAGGTTTCTTCTGGCCAACAGCCCTCCAGGATGCAACTGCGCAAGTAACCAAGTGTGAAGTGTGCCAGTTCCATTCCAAGCAGATACACCAGCCAGCTCAAGCTCTCCAGATGATCCCTTTATCCTGGCCATTTTCGGTCTGGGGGCTCGACATCCTCGGCCCCTTTCCCCGAGCTGTCGGGGGCTTTGAGTACTTGTACGTTGCAATAGACAAGTTCACAAAGTGGCCGGAAGTGGAACCAGTGAGGAAGGTGACAGCACAGTCAGCAGTCAAGTTCTTCAGGTCGATTGTTTGCCGCTTCGGGATCCCTAACAGGATAATCACCGACAACGGTACACAATTCACGAGCGCACCTTCATGCAGTACGTCCAAGATCTTGGCGCCAAGGTCTGCTTCGCTTCTGTTGCTCACCTGAGAAGCAACGGTCAAGCGGAGAGGGCAAATGCTGAAGTGCTGCGCGGGCTCAAGACCAGAACTTTCGACAGGCTGCACAAGTGCGGAAGAAACTGGATCGAGGAGCTGCCGGTGGTTCTTTGGTCGATCAGGACGACGCCAAATCGAGCCACTGGCCAGACACCTTTCGCTCTAGTCTATGGAGCAGAGGCATTTATCCCCACGGAACTCGTATACGGGTCACCTCGAGTGCTCTCTTATGATGAGCTCGAGCAAGAGCAGCTGCGACAAGATGACGCGCTGCTCCTTGAGGAAGACCGTCTTCAGGCTGCTGTGCGAGCTGCTCGCTACCAGCAAGCTTTGCGCCGCTACCATAGCCGCAAAGTTAACGCCAGAAGTCTCGAGGAAGGCGACCTTGTTCTTCGGCGAGTTCAGTCCGCTAAGAATTCCAACAAGTTGACGCCGAAGTGGGAAGGCCCTTACCGGATGAAACGAGTCACTAGGCCTGGCGCTGTCCGCCTTGAGACCGAAGATGGCATTCCGGTGAGCAACTCCTGGAACATTGAGCATCTTCGTAAGTTTTACCCGTAAGGCGCAGTTGTCGGAACCTGTTCCGGCAACCACCTTTTGTACAAGTCTTGCCGCTGTTGCATGTAATCCTTTGTACAAAGCCGGGCGCAGACCCCGTGCATAAGTAAAGCTCATGTGCTCCGCACATTTTGTCGATTTCATGCTTCTTATTTTTTGGCATATATGATCTGACACTTTGTGCAGCACCTATTCCACGGTAAGCAATAATGAGCCATAAGGCTCCATATCTTTATTTTCTCTTCTTTCTTTTCTCTCAAGGAAAGAAAGGTTCCCTCGCCCACAAGTTTGCCGGGGAGGAAAGGAGAAGACGATGGTATGGACCAGACGCCGTTCAAGAAAGTTTTGCCTTGCCGGGAAGCAAACAACAGAAAAGCTAAGTTGCCAAAGTTTGAGCAATCAAATTTTTTAAATTTTAAGTTATCTCCCTTGAACGACCACACTTTGTATGGAAAACCTGTGCGCGGAGGAAGCAACTCGTAGCTAGTTGCGCCCTTACTTTGTTTCGAGTCCGCTCAACAACTTAAGTGAGCTGCTAGTGCCCTTACTTTGTTTCGAGTCCGCTCAGCAACTTAAGTGAGCCACTAGCGCCCTTACTTTGTTTCGAGTCCGCTCAGCAACTTAAGTGAGCTGCGACTAGTTGCGACAAGGTTTCTTGTCGGTAGCGGCACCGCCAGCAGGCTGCTGATGTTCCGCACTCAGCGCTCGCGGCTAAGGTGCCTGCACCGGCAAGTTCCCTAAAAGCGTAGGGCAAAAACATACAAAGGGAGGAATCAAGTAAAGGGAATAACGTTGCGACCATTACCCAGAATAAAAGTTATATTACAAAGATAGCTTGTCGCAGCTCTAACAGATTGTTTTCATGACATGATAAACAGCGACAAGGAAAGAAGAAATGGGCGGCCTAATCTACGCGATCGCCTTCGACCCTCTTGATCCCGCTCACCTTGTCCACAATGGGTGCGACAAGGGCCTTGAGCTCCTCCAGATCAGCTTCCGGCAGCAAGGTCCTGAGGATGTTGGTGAGGCGGAGGCCCGGATTGCGGAAGGCCACCTTCATCAACACTTTCTGAAGAGCTCCCGCGCAGATCTTGCGCGACTCGTCGGCCAGCTGCTTGGGGATCCTTCCCCGGAGCCGCTGAAGGGCCGTTGCCACACCCTTAAAGAACAGGACGAGCTTGGCGCTGGGTTGGAGGTTGTCGTCGGAGGGATACCCGAGATCTTCCATCCCCAGCTGCGCCAGCTCCTTGTCGATATCTGTGGCAGCATCCACAAGACTCTCCGTCCAGTGCTCCACATTTTTCCTGAAGGCATTTTGGGTGGCGGCAATGCTCTCCAGCAGCGCCTTGTCGGCCTTGATCTCTTCTTTCAAGGTCGCCTCCTGCTTCTTGGCGCTGTCCAGAGTCTTGGTCAAAGTGGTTAGCTTCGACTCAAGACCCGCATTGGAGTCCTTGGCGGCGCTGAGCTCTTTGCCCTTCTCGGCAAGATCGGCTTCTAACTGCGCCACCTTCGTCTCCAGCCCCTTCTTGGCGGCCTCGGCGGCGGCAGCGTCCTTTGGTTGCTTGAGGGCTCCGCCGAGTTTTTCCTCGCGCACGGCAAGCTCCTCCTCGTGGGCGTCGAGATTGACCTTCCGCTGCGCCAGCTCGCCCTCCTCCGCGGCTAGCTTCACAGCGGCAAGTCGTTGCCGCTCTTCGACTTCGGCCTTCTCGAGGAGGAAGGCCTTCTGCGCTTCGGCGAGCTGCTCCCGCTCCTCCGCCAGGGATCGGAGGGCTTCCCGGTGGAAACCCCCGAGCTCTTCCGCGCGCTTTTCAATGTCTGCTCCCGCCTTCGCGACAAGCGCCTCGCGGGAGTCCAGCTTGGCTTGCCACGCATGGTAGAGCGACACCAACTTCCGCAGCAGCCGCTCTTCTTCGGGCTCGTTGCTGCTGCTGCTTGGCGCGTCAACCACCGTCAACCCCGCGGAGGCAAGCACTTCTCCGTCGAAGATCTCCCCCTCGACCGGCGCCCTGGAGCTTGACGCCTAGGGGAGGTTGATGAAGACGCCTTCACCGGCCTTCAAGTAGACGCCCGGCTGGGGCTCCTCGGTGCTTGGCGCTGCGGCTTCGGCGGACGGGTCGGCGGTCGGCATAGCGCCTGGTGCTCCTGCGGCCTCCGGGCCGTCAGTACGATCGCCAGATCCCTCGCCAGTCGCAGCGGCGCCAGCCTTGGCGGCCTCGACGCTGGCGGCATCACCAGCGCCGGCTACGTCTTCGGTGGCGACCTCGGTCTCCATCCGCTCCGCAGCAGATGGGTCTGACAGCCGGAAAGGGGAGAAGAGTCAAGCAAAATCCAGCAAAAACCCAAGAAGATTAAGAGAATAAGGACCCAAGGGAAGTTTTGAAGCAAGAGGAGTACCTGCACCAGGTTCTGCAGTCGTGGTCTCCACCGTCGGAGGGCCGCTAGTGCTGTCCCTTGCCGGAGAACACTCCCTTGTCGGAGACTTCTCCCTTACCGGGAAGCCCTCCCTTGCCGGAGAGTTCTCCCTTGTCGGGGGATTCTCCCTTGGCTCCTGGTGGGGCTGCTCGGCTCCTACACAAATCAACAAGCAAATATCAGCAAAGACAAGTACCCATGCGCGCCTCGCGGTGGAAAGTAAATCATACACTTACGCTGGGGGCTGCCCTGGAGGAAAGTCGCCGGGTCCGGCAAGGTTGTCTCGGGCGCGCCACCTGCTGTCGCAGTGGGCTCGTCCTTGATGACGATCACCGGGACCTTGGCCCTCTTTGCTGCTCTCTGGGCCAGAGTCCTAAAGATGAACAAATTCAGAGAAAAGCAAGTGAGAAACAAGACAAACAGCAAGGATTGAAGAACTACAAGTACATCAAGAGAAGCTTACTCTTCTTCTTCTTCCTCGTCGGAGCTGAACGCGGAGAAGTCGAAGTCCGGCGCGCGACCGGCACGAGGAGGCGGAGGAGAAGCTTCCCTTGGCCGCTTGGCGGGAGCAGTGGCGGCGGTCTGAGACGATCCCGCGCCGGCTGTCGGCGCGGCGTGAGCAGTGGCAGGAACTGAAGCGGTGGTCCGGCTAGACTCCGCTCCAGTTGCCGTCGCAGCATGAGGCCCTCCCGCGGCAACGGTGTTTGCCGCGGTGGAGCGTGTCACGCGGCGTGGCGACTGTTCGCCCGCTTGCCGCTCCGCCACATCACCGGCCTGGCGGAGACGCCTTCTTGGTGGGAATGGAGGCTCTGCTTGCGGCGAGCTGCCCGAAGATGAGGAGGAAGAGGAGTTGATTTCCGACGAGCCGCTCGTGTCCTTGGCGGGCTCGCTCGGCTCGGCGTCACGCCCGGCAAGCTCCTTCTTGCCGGAGGGCTCCCCTCGCTCGGCATGGCTTTCCACCTCTGCCTCCTCCGCAGTGAATCCAAACTCGCCCGCGGGTGCGGCTGCCGCTGCCTCTTCCATCCTAGTGGCGATGAGCGCCATCTCCGCATCCGTGGTGTCGTGGGTGAGGCTGTCCTTCTCGTCGGAGCGGATTGGCACTTCCACCAAGTCATCGAAGAACTGCTGCACGACGTCGTCTGCAGGCTCCTGCCAAGTTGGCACAATTCCATGCGAGTCGCACTCCGGCATCATTGCGCGAATGCGGTCGAGCGAGGAATTGTTGCACAGCGGAACGACGCCCCCCGGCAACCTGAAAACCTCGGGATGTTGGGGGTCATACTTGAAGAGCTCCTGAAGCATCACGTTGAGCTCCAGGACTGTGAAGTTGTAATTGAGGCCCGGCCGCAGCCTCATGATGTCTGCTGCGTTCTTGAACTCCCAAGTGGGCCTCCATCATTCCTGCAGGGGGGCGATGCGGCGGCGAAGGAAGTCTGCGCCAACAGCGCCAACAGTAAGCCCGGCAAGCCTGAGGCACAGGATCCTGGTGACGGCAATCTTCAGCCTGTCATCTTCCGGGGCCACGTCGCTCCAATCGCTGCCGCGTGCTACTGGGGTTCTCCTCGCCAATCCAGCACCAATCTGCCCTCCACTCCTCCCACTTGCCGCGGAATTCTCCCTCCAGATACGTTTCCTTCTTGCCGGCCCTTGAGATCCAGGCGATTCCGCCGGATAAAGATTCTCCTCTCTCTACTCGGGGTATGAAGAAGTGGCGGAAGAGGGCTACGTTGGGAAGGACTCCGACAAAGTTTTCGCAGAGATGTGCGAAAACTGCCATGGTCAGAACGGCATTGGGGGTGAAGTCAAGGAGGTGGAATCCGTAGGTATTCATGATGTCGCAGAAGAACTCAGAGAAAGGCGGGCAGAGCCCGCAGTAGAAGAACAGAGCAAAGAAAGGGTATCCATTTGGGGCCTTCTTCCAAGCGGCGGCGGGGAATACCTTCGTGCGCGGATGCGCTCGCGTCTCCGCCGACCAGAAAAGGTAGTAGTTCTCCCTCAGCTCCTTCGCGCCAAGCTTGGGGGGGAAGACGACCCGCTCCGTCCGCAGCGCCGCGAGCCGCTGCGCCTCGGTCGACTTCACGGCCTTCCCCTTGTCGGCTTTTGGAGCCATGGTGGAAGCGGTGGAGGAGGTCGACGGTGTTGGTGGTGCTGGTGGCGATGTGGGGGCGGAGCGCTGCTCTCTCTCTCTCTCTCTTTGCTTTGGGAAGGCGAGGCGGAGATTTCTGAGATTGGAACGGCAACGGGCGAGTGGGCGAACTGCCCCTGTTTCCCCTGCTTATAAAGAGGGAGGGGGCGGACGTTCCGCATTTCCGAATAAAGAAACCACCCACGACCTCTCCCACGATGCCGCATTCAACGCGTGCCGTTCGGGGAGGGCGCGGTGGATACGGAGTGAGATACGGCGTAACCTAGGCCACGCGTGCCCGTGCCCTGTTTTGGGCCTGGCCCAACAGCGCTCGGCACCGTGTATGGCCCAGGCCCGGGGGCTCCTGTCGGTGTACTAGAGTAGGGGTACCCTAGTATCCCGAACTTGTGCACGGGCAGTCGCAGCATCCCGCGGCAAGGCTTGCCGGGTGACCGCCAAGGTCCTCCGTGGTTCCTTTGGAGCCATTCAAGAACAAAGTATCCAAGTCAAGAAGACAAGACCCCGGCAAGAGGAGCTTGCCGGGAAGGCTAACAAAAGCATCCCAAGACCCCGGCAAGAGGAGCTTGCCGGGAAGGCCACCCAAGGCACTTCAAGGAACTTGCCGCGGCGCACCACGCGTCCCGGCAAGGCCCGGTGAGCGACAAGCTCCCGGACGCGACAAGACAACAACCGCGGCAAGGCGCTTACCGCGGCAAGACACCACTGTGCCCGCGCTCCAGCACATCCACCAACGTGTCGCTCTGGGACCCCTCCAGGCGTACGTGGCGGAAGGCTGTGCAGCTTGCGGTGCGTTGTGGCAAGCGGCGCTGACAAGTTTGCCATCGTGGCGAGCGGTAGCGCCCCTGACGGTCCCTTTTTGCACTGTTTAGGCGACACAGACGGGCATTTACTGCCCTTGTCCCCTGCCGTCAGGGTTAGGTATGATACACTGTAGCAGGTAGCTGTACCTACCACAGCACCTTCCTGTTTTTACCCTTGCCTCCGTTGCCACCTGTCGGTGACCCCTTGAGCATATAAAAGGAGGCCCATGCGCAACGTAGAGGGGGTTAGCTGTTAGCTAGTTCGCAAAAACACTCACGCTCGGTCTCGTTAGCTGCTGGTGTGTACTGTAGCACTCCGCGCTCCCGAGCAAGAAATCAATACAAACCAGAAAGCAGGAGTAGGGTTTTATGCATCCGTGCGGGCCGAACCTGGGTAAATCGCTCGCGTGTATCGCCTCGATTTGCTCTTTGCACGATCTCCGCCCCCGCCGAACCGAAAGGGACTCGGTCCGCCGGTCCCATAGGTGCCCGTGGATCAGTACCCCGGCACCTGTAAAAGGTGAAAATAGCTTACCTCGCTAGCGTGACGCTGCGAGCTGTATCCGCGGTCCTCGGAAGCGTATGTGGGAGCCTCGGCGCCTTTGGTTAGCACCTTCCAGACATCTTCATACGTCGTGTTGAAGAGCCTGTTAAGGGTTTGGTGCTGCGCTGGGTTGAACTCCCACAGATTAAAGCCCCGTTGTTGACACGGGAGGATCCGGCGGATGAGCATAACCTGGACTACATTGACGAGCTTGATCGGCTTGCTCACCAGGGACTGGATGCATGTCTGTACTCCGGTCACCTCTTTTTCGTCGCCCCACGACAGGCCCGTCTCTTTCCAGGACATAAGCCGCGTGGGGGGTCCGGATCGGAACTCGGGGGTTGCAATCCATTTCGGATCGCGCGGCTCGGTGATGTAAAACCACCACGATAGCCACCCCTTCAGGGTCTCCACGAAGGAGCCCTCGAGCCATAGGATGTTGGCCATCTTGCCCGCCGTGGCGCCTCCGCATTCCGCCTGGCTGCCGCGCACCACCTTGGGCTTGACGTTGAAGGTCTTGAGCCAGAGGCCGAAATGGGGGCGGATGCGGAGGAAGGCCTCGCACATGACGATAAACGCCGAGATGTTGAGGACGAAGTTCGGGGCCAGATCGTGGAAATCCAGGCCATAGTAAAACATGAGCCCCCGAACAAATGGGTGGAGTGGAAAACCCAGTCCACGGAAGAAGTGGGGAAGGAATACTACCCTCTCATGGGGCCTTGGGGTGGGGAGAAGCTGCCCCTCCTCAGGAAGCCGGTGCGCGATGTCTTTGGACAAGTATCCGGCCTTCCTTAACTTTTTGACATGGCCCTCCATGACGGAGGAGACCATCCACTTGCCTCCCGCTCCGGACATTGCTGGAGAAGGTTGAGGTGGGAAGTGCGGGCTTGGGCGCTGGAGCTCGAGTGCGCAGGAGATGGATAGGCAAAAGAGGAAGAAGGCGGAGGTAAAAGGGTGGATCCTTATCCCCTTATATGGGCGGATGCGGTTGTGCGTCCCCGCCAGCCTAGTAAAACTCACTTGCCTCCCAAGCGCCGTGATAAATGGAGCGGTTAGGTTACCCACGTCCGTATTGACGAGAATCCCGTAAAGGGGGTACACGATCTCTGCTTTGACAAGACGTGCCAAGGAAACCGCCTCGCAAAACATGCCGAGGTGGAAAAGTAAAAACGATTCGAGTAAAGGACTTGGTCGTAGTGTGATGACGCTCTGCGGAATACGTCGGCAGATTTGATTTGTGTCAATATTATTCTCTCTATGGCAATATGTGGAAACTTATTGTGTAGAGCCGGACACTACTCTTGGTGTTTACAATCTTCTACGAAGGACTTGGAGGAGGAACCCGCCTTGCAATGCCGAAGACAATTTGCGCGCCGGACTCGTCGTTATTGAAGCCTGGTTCAGGGGCTACTGAGGGAGTCCTGGATTAGGGGGTGTTCGGGTAGCCGGACTATACCTTCAGCCGGACTCCTGGACTATGAAGATACAAGATTGAAGACTTCGTCCCGTGTCCGGATGGGACTTTCCTTGGCGTGGAAGGCAAGCTTGGCGATGCGGATATTCAAGATCTCCTACCATTGTAACCGACTTTATGTAACCCTAACCCTATCCGGTGTCTATATAAACCGGAGGGTTGTAGTCCGTAGGCAATCAACTCCATATACAACAATCATACCATAGGCTAGCTTCTAGGGTTTAGCCTCCTTGATCTCGTGGTAGATCTACTCTTGTACTACCCATATCATCAATATTAATCAAGCAGGAGTAGGGTATTACCTCCATCGAGAGGGCCCGAACCTGGGTAAAAAACATCGTGTCCCTTGTCTCCTGTTACCATCCGGCCTTGACGCACAGTTCGGGACCCCCTACCCGAGATCCGCCGGTTTTGAACCGACAAAAGGTGACTCACCGGCGGCAGTTGAAACGCGGAGGGTAAGAGAACTTCTTCAAACAGCTCTGGCACAGCAGGATGCATACTCCTACAGTCGAGACAGGATCCATTCAACTCCTCGCCCAAGTCGGAGCCTGAGTTACAATAGGCATATGGAATCCGCAGACATGTCAAGCAATGCTCAACGCCACAACCGGCCATACAGGCATAAGCCGGTGCGGGCTAGAGCCCTTAACTTGGCGGATCAGGAGAGGATTCGACAAGAGGCGGAACGAGCAGTGCAAATGGCAGCGGATCAGGCGGCTCATCAAACTTTTCTGGCGTATCCAGCAACCTCGGTCGAGGAAGGAGTGGCCACAAGAACCGGAGGCGTCCCTTGCTTGGTGCCAGCCATACACAATGAGCGTTTGCCAAAGGATTTTAAGGGGCCTCGTAAAGTGCCTAATTACACGGCTGACTTACAACTGGGGGCTTGGATTGAGAGTTATGAGATGGCTATGGAGTTGTTGGAGGTCACCGACGCATCAATGGCCAAGTATTTCACCATGATGTTGGATGGGACAGCTCGTACTTGGTTGAAGGGATTGCCACCTAATTCCATCGGCTCATGGGCGGAGTTAAAGGCCCGGTTCATCCAGAACTTCAAAGACACGTGTAAGCAGCCCATGTCGATTGTGGACCTGACCAATTGCAAGCAAGGGGATGGTGAATCCACAACCCATTGGGTGCGCCGAGTCAAGGAGATAATACATTCATCTGATAAGATGGATGCCGGCTCAGCAGTCTTAATGTTGGAGAAAAATTGCTGTTTTGAACCTTTGAAGCAGAAGCTGGGGCGGCTCAAGCGTGACTGCAATGACATGGGTCAGTTGATGGCGGCTCTCATCTAGTATGCTGATTCAGATAGTACCAAAGACCTAGTGTCTGACAAAGAAAAGACAGCGAAGGGAAAGAAGAACGACAACGGCAAGGGTCACCAGCATAACCCGACAAATCAAGGAGGTAATAAACGTAAGGCTGATGAGTTTGTTGCTAACACCAATGCACATGGCAGAAATCAACGGCGCAAGGGCAGACAACCCCCTCGGTCGGTCGGGTCAGGTCCCACCCTTGAGCAACTATTGAATGAATCTTGTCCAAGACACGGCACCCCGGAGAAGCCAGCCACCCACCTGTGGAAAGATTGCACGATCATGAAGGCGTTTAAAAATTCAAACACGTTTCATGGAGGTCATGGCCCAGGTGGTGGTTCAGGCGGAGGTGGTTTCCAAGGCCCAGGCACCGGTTCAGGTGGAGGAGGATTTCACGGTCAGGGCCATCCTGGTAATCAAGGAGGATATAATCCACAACCCGGCCAAGGTAATCAGCAGGAACTGTCCAGATATCAGAGCATCCTGGTAATCAAGGAGGATATAATCCACAACCCGGCCAAAGATTGCAATACCATGTATTCACCACTAGCTTATGTAAGAGGGACCAGAAGCTTCACAAGAGGGCCGTCAATGTCGTTGAGCCGGCGATTCCACGTTACTTACGTTGGTCAGAGTAGCCTATTGTGTGGAGCAGAGAGGCTCACCCACCCCGGGTTGATAATCCGGGTCACTTGGCCTTGGTAGAGGCGTCTCAGGTTGGAGGATACAAATTCACTAAGGTACTCATGGATGGAGGTAGGAGCATCAACATCCTCTACTATGAGACATTCCGCCGGATGGGATTGACTGATAAGAGTCTTAAACAATCCAACACTGTTTTCATGGTGTGGTACCTAGCAAATCAGGGTACCCAGTTGGTAAAATTGAACTGGAAGTAGCCTTTGGAGATGAGTATGATTCCAGAGAAGAAAAACTAACCTTTGAGGTGGTTAAGATCAAAAGCCCATATCATGCTCTGTTTGGACGGCCGGCTTATGCCAAGTTCATGGCCCGGCCGTGTTATGTGTATTTGCATCTCAAGATGCCAGGTTATAAGGACACCATTACAGTGCATGGGAGCTGGAAAATAGCATTGGAGTGTGAAGAAGGTGATGCTGCCTATGCTGAGTCTATTTGTGCAACAGAGGAGTTAAAATTTTACAAGGATCGCGTTGACCCCGCAGGCATGACGTCACTAAAGAAACCAACAACAGAGCATGAGCCGGTGTTGAAGTTCAAATCAGCTGATGACACCAAGATGGTCGACTTTGTGCCGGGCGACTCATCCAAGCAGTTCATTATCAGTGCGAACTTGGATCCCAAATAGGAAAGCGCGCTCATCGAGTTCATCCATGAGAACCGGGACATCTTTGCATGGAAACCTTCTGACATGCTAGGTGTCCCGAGGGAACTCGCTGAGCACACGCTCAATATTGATCCAAAGTTCAAACCTGTTAGACAGTTTCTCTGACGGTTCAATGAAGAAAGGTGCAAGGCCATTGTAGAGGAGGTGGCCCGGCTCTTGGCAGTCGGGTTCATCGTAGAAGTCTTTCACCCAGAGTGGTTAGCCAACCTGGTGCTTGTACTAAAAAAGAATGGCACTTGCCGTATGTGTGTGGATTACACCGATCTAAACAAGGCTTGTTCGGCTGATCCTTTTGCCCTCCCTCGTATTGATCAGATCATCGATGCTACGGCGGGTTGCATGCGTTTGAGTTTCTTGGATGCTTATTCTGGTTATCATTAGATCAAGATGGAAGTCAAAGATCAGGAGAAGACGGCTTTTATCACTCCTTTTGGAGCTTCCTACTATGTGTCTATGCCTTTTGGGCTTAAGAGTGCCCAGGCGACTTACCAACGGTGTGTGCAGAATTGTCTTCACGATCAAATTGGGCGTAATGTTCATGCTTATGTGGATGATATCATGGTAAAATCCAGGAAAGAGGAAACCTTGGTCGCAGATCTGAAAGAGACTTTTGATAATCTCCGGGTCTACAAAATGATGCTTAACCCGGCCAAGTGTGTTTTTGGAGTCCCAGCCGGCAAGATCTTGGGTTTTTTGGTGTCTAACCGAGGTATTGAAGCTAACCCAGAGAAAATCAAGGCAATTACATCCCTGGCCAAACCAACATGCATCAATGACGTTCAACGACTGGCGGGTCGTATTGCTGCTTTGAGTCGGTTCATAAGCCGATGTGGGGAGAAGGCAATGCCTCTGTATCAGATGATGAAGAAAACAGATGATTTTGTTTGGAGCGATGCTGCAAACTCTGCTTTTGAAGATCCGAAGACACAGCTTGCTGAGCCTCCGGTCCTGGCTGCTCCAGTTGAGAAAGAGCCGCTGCTGTTATACATGGCTCCCAACTCACGAGCTGTTAGTGTGGCTATTGTGGTGGAGCGCAAGGAGGTTGGCAAGGAGCATCCGGTTCAACGGCCGGTTTACTACGTCAGTGAGGTTCTAATTGAATCCAAGCAACGATATCCACATTGGTAGAAGCTCGTGTATGGGGTGTTCATGGCGAGCCAGAAGCTTAAACATTATTTTCAAGGTCATCCAATCACTGTGGTTAGCTCTGCTCCTTTGGGGGATATCATTCAAAACAGAGAAGCCACTGGACGAGTTGCCAAGTGGGCCATTGAGCTTGGGTCTCACGGGTTGAAGTATGTACCACGTACTACGATCAAATCTCAAGCACTAGTTGACTTCATTAATGACTGGATAGAGATGCAGATGCCAGAAGAGAAACCAGACAACACGTATTGGACTATTCATTTTGATGGGTCCAGACAGTTGGAAGGCTCGGGGGCTGGAGTTGTTTTAACCTCTCCTCGAGGTGACAAGTTTTGTTATGTGTTACGGCTGATGTTTCCTTGCACTAACAACGCAGCAGAGTATGAGGCCTTTCTCCATGGTCTTCGAGTGGAAAAAGAGATGAGTTTGAGCTGGGTCAGATGTCTTGGCGACTCAGATTTAGTGGCTCAACAGGTATCAGGCAAGTGGGATTCCAAGGATCCTCTCATGGCGGCTTATCGCCGGGAGGTTGATGTTGTTGCAGGGCATTTTAAAGGTTATCAGGTGGGGCACATTGACCGTAGAAAGAACGAAGCGGCTGATGCTTTAAGCCGGTTGGGGTCTCAGCGTAAGCCGGTACCACCTAACACCTTTTTGGATGTTTTGCATAACCCGTCTGTCAAGTTGCCCACAAAAGAAGATTTAGCTGTTCCTGACCCAGAGGCGCAGTTGGTGGCGGCTCTTCATGTCATCCCAGATTGGACAGTGCCGTTCTTAGCTTACATGACCCGGGGAGAGTTGCCAGCGGATGAGACCCTGGCTCGACAGATAACCCGGCGGTCTAAGTCAATGACGATTTCAGATGGAGAACTATACCATCACAGAGTCTCTGGAGCGTTTCCACGGTGTGTTTCCCCTGAACAAGGCCAAGAAATACTTCGTGAGATCCATGAAGACGATTGTGGTCATCATGCCAGGTCAAAATCTCTAGTGGCCAAAGCTTTTCGTCATGGTTTTTACTAGTTGACGGCTCACGCTGATGCAGAGGATCTGGTCGGCAGATGTGACGGATGTCAAAAATTTGCATGACGAGCACATGTTCCTGCTCAAGAGCTCTGGATGATTCCAATCACTTGTCCGTTTGCAGTCTGGCGGCTTGACATGGTGGGGCCTTTCAAAAGGTCTAAGGATAAAAGACCCATCTTTTAGTGGCAGTAGATAAATTCACAAAGTGGGTTGAGGCAGAACCAGTGAGTAAATGTGATGCGGCCACGGCGGTTCAGTTCATTAAAAAGGTGATCTTCCGTTTTGGTTTTCCACACAACATCATCACCGACAATGGCACTAATCTATCCCAAGGGGCTATGGAGGAGTTTTTTCAACGTGAGCATATCCGGCTTGATGTTTCTTTTGTAGCTCATCCTCAATCCAATGGTCAAGCTGAGAGAGCAAATTAGGAAATTTTAAAAGGGCTCAAACCCCGGCTTATGGTTCCCTTACAGCGAACGCCGGGTTGTTGGGTAGAGGAATTACCCTCGGTGTTGTGGAGTATCAATACCACACCTAACAGGTCTACAGGTTACACACCTTTTTCATGGTGTATGGAGTAGAAGCAGTGTTGCCTAGTGACATCCGTCATGACTCGCCCCGTGTGGCAGCCTATGTTGAAGCTAATAATGAACAAGCCAAAAAGGATGAACTTGACTTGTTAGATGAAGAAAGAGACTTAGCAGCGGCTCGATCAGCAATTTGTCAATAGGACCTGCGCCGTTATCACAGCCGCTGGGTTAAGTCCAGGACTTTTCAGGAAGGCGACCTGGTGCTCCGGCTCATCCAGGATCTGTCGGATGCACACCAGTTATCCCCACCTTGGGAGGGACCCTTTGTGGTCAGCAAGATCTTAAACAACGGGTCATATTACCTCATTGACGTTCGAGAGCACAAAGACTCACGTATGTCAGAGGAGGAGACCTGCCGGCCGTAGAACATTGCTCAGCTTTGGCCATACTACACCTGATCCACCGGCTCTCATCATGTACATACTTTAACATTGTATATGCCATGATCAGAAATAAAGTAAGACAGTCGGTCTCTTTTCTTTTCAAAGATTATGCATCTTTGTTATTTCTTATTTTTAAAATGACTATTAAGGAGATGATCATATTTGAATCAAGTTTAACCTTTTTTGGTCTAGCTTATGATCATATTCGAATCTGGCTGCAATTATCATGGTCACTTGGGGGCTTCCTATTCAAACATAGGTCGTATTCGAACGAAAGAGAACATAGCTGTCGT
The DNA here is from genome assembly GCF_003073215.2 of Triticum urartu. Taxonomy (NCBI): domain Eukaryota; kingdom Viridiplantae; phylum Streptophyta; class Magnoliopsida; order Poales; family Poaceae; genus Triticum; species Triticum urartu. The sequence continues at coordinate 628,280,910 of NC_053024.1, read as the reverse complement.
AACCCTCTTGATCGGCTTAAGGCCAAACTCACTGGGGGGCTTCTTGATCGTATCCGAATCATAGCTTAACCCCTTAGGGGTCCGACTTGGATCGTATTCGAATCAGGGTCGTTAAAAACCTCTCAAGGTCGTTTGGGGGCTTCCTATTCAAACATAGGTCGTATTCGAACCAAAGAGAACATAGCTGTCGGTACCCTCTTGATCGGCGCAACGCCACAGCCACTTGGGGCTATATGGTCATATTCAAACTTTAGCTTAACCCCTTTGGTCCGGTTTACTGATCGTATTCAAATCAGAAGCCACCAACCTTTAAATATAAGGTTAAATCATACTTGTTAACTGTTATTTGCGTTTGAGTTTCTTGTTACAAATAATTAGCATGATCTTCTTCGCCGGCTTATCTATTTGACAACAAGGCTACGAAGGTATGATGATCATTAAAGTATTGAAAGGCATTGATTTCTCGGAAAGATTGAGTTAACAACTTCATTACCCGGGTTACTCAAGCCGGTGGTCTAAGGATCAAAGGTACATGTATGGCTATTATTTATATGCAATTGCCTGCTGCATTAACTAAAGAGTTAGTTTCAGCCCTTGTCCTTTATTTATATCTGTTTTCTGTTTTTATTATGATAAACATATTGGATATAAGCCGGGTGTTTTAACCCGTTCGGTTCTAAGCCGCCAAGCCAGTCTTTTCTCTTGTATCTACAGGGAACAGAGTTCAAGTGTTGCAGAAACAATCATCAAATATAATGCATATATTGCCATCAGAAAACACGGAGTCACACACAGTGTTTTATGCATGATGGCATAAGCAAGGCATTCAGTGTTTACACAGCTCAACTATTACACGGCTTTTTATAAGCCAATGAAGATGGTTATTATTCCTCCCTCGCCGGTTCACCGCCCTCTGTTAGCTGGAAGTTGGGTTTTGACCAGTCAAAACCATTCACGGCGACGAATTCTGCTTCTTCGTCGATCAGGCCGACCGGGTCAACTTCCGGGGCAAATGTATTTTCTCTTACAGGCGGGATCAAATCTGTCAGCTTGTATGAGGGAGTCGCCATCTTCTTATTTTCAGCATCAAAACCCAACTGATATTTGTCAATATTGGTATCATCTCCAAGGGTAGTTGCCTGAGGCCGAACTCCGTGCACGCAAGCCATGAAGTCATCCTGCTCAAAGGGAGATCCATCTTCCTTCATAGTGGGATAGCCTCTGGCCACGTCCGCTGGGTCTAGGTCTGGCACCCATGCCTTGGAGCGGCTCAGGGTAGTCAAAGCCCCGGCTCGCGCACAGGAGCGTTTCACTTCTTGAAATCTGGCAGGCAGGATTGATAGTTTCTTCAGGACGTCGCTGAGCTGGTTAGGTCCTTGATTGGCAGGAGAGATGGCGGCAAGTGCCCGCTGTGCGCCAATATACAGTTGTTCTACCAAAGTATACACTGCCTTCAGTTTAATCAAAGGATCTTGGCTCAGATTTTTGCTTTGTGGGCCTACACATATTTTATACACAAAGTCAACTAGCGGCTTATACTCCGGATCAACAAAAAGCACACAAAATTAAAGTCGGACGGCTTACCAAAGATGGCAGCCACCATTTGAGACACCCGGCCCTTTAAACCGTTCAGCTCTGTTGAAATCTCTTCAAGGGCTGTTTCGGCCTTCTCAGCGCGTTGGGTCAGAAGCATTTTTTCCTCTTCCCAGGTTTTCTTCTTGGCAGCGAAGCTGGTCTTTAAATTTTCTGTCTCAGAGAGACTTATTTGCAGTTTGGAGTTAGTAGATTTGATTTCTGCCTCTTGACTCGCTAGTCGGGTCTTTGCATCAGTCAATTGTGAGTTCAATTCAGATAAGGCATTCTGCAAAGCATTCAGATGAGTCAAGATTTTGCTTCAAGTTCAAAAATTAAGATTCAAGTCTCAAGTACTTTACAAAAAACCACTTGACACTTGGGGGCTAATGTATGCCAAAACAAATTTTTATGATTCTAAAGGCATACTTTAAGTCCCAAGTACTTTGCAAAGAAACAACACTTGGTACTTGGGGGCTAATGTATGCAGTTCAGCAAGTTTCTCAAGGTTAATCCGGAGTATCAAGTCCTTTCAATACAGTACAAAACAATTTAAAGTACCGGCTCATTTATGATCAAAATGAACCGGCCCTTGGGGACTACAGGTGAAGCTTTGTTCTATTTTAGTGAATTCAAGAAAAGTTTCAAAGATAAAAGTCTTGGCCTATATTATAAAGTCTACAGATCATTCCGGTTCTCTTATAATCTAAAGACTTAGGGGCTGAAGGAATATAGATAAGCCGGAAGAATGTACCTCGTATTTCAACTGCAACTGTTTGACCATTTCGATCTCAGATTCGCGATTGGAGTGCGCATGGCTGATATAGCCAGATAAAATATCATTGGCATTTAGATGGTCATAATTGACAACGTCAAAGCGCACTTTCTGCCTCTCCAATGCCTCTTGTTTCATAGTACACCGAGCCAGCACGGTTGGATTCCCCGGCTCAACAAAACGGCTCCTGGTGATCTGAACGTCTTGTGCAGACGGTGATGGTGGGTTAGCTGAGCTTGATGGTCTAGTTGCGGAAGGGTTTACAGTGGTCTCATCAAATGACGGTTCAAGAGGATTTGCTTCTGCATCGACAGGCGAGTCTTCGGGAGTGTCTGTTAATGGAGGAGATGATGGCCTGGCCGGGTCAGTTGCAAGCATTGGCGGGTCTTCCGCCGGTTTAGCTGCCTTTGCCTTCTTGGACTTAGCTTGGCCACTAAGAGAGATGTTGCAGAGCTGTCAGTACAAAGATACAATTTTAACAACCCATAGAAAAGAAGGATTTTTTATTACCCAGGGGTAGTCTTGAAGGCCGGAAATTGAGTTTGCGATGAGTCGCCAGAAGAGCGAGACACCTCCTCAAAAGATAAAATAGAGTTAAAGTAATGCAAGGGAACGGATCCATTAAACAGAGTTAAAGACAAAAGAAGTAAACCTCATTCAGGCGCTTCGGAGGAGTTTGTTGAAGAACGACACCCGGCTCATCTTCAGTCCAAGCTTGACGGCGGCTTTCATGTTGCTGCTTTTTCAAACGAAACTTGGGATCCAAGTGAGCTAAAGGGTTAGAAAACCTTACTTTACGGATCACTCGTCGAATTTTTTGTCTTGGCAAGGGCTCTGAGTCAGAGGAAATGATAGTTACCTCTACTTGCACGGCCTGACTGGCCCCAGTGTCATCCTGGTAATGATCAGTATTAATAAGATTATTAAAAAAATTGGCCAAGGGAATCAAGGGCTACCTCCGAGTCATATGTATCATCAAGCTTCATCCAATCTTCAGCAGTGCTCTTTTTCTTCTTTTTTGACCTCCGGGTCATTTTCTTGGCATTTATGGCGGCGACTCTCGCTTTCTTGGCAGCCTCATGGTCATACTTAACTTTCCAAAAGTCAGAGTTGGCCTGCAGACAGGTACAAACAAGATGAAGAGTCAGGCAAGTATTAAAACAATACGGCTGGGAAAAATACAAAGGAGAGAAATAATAATATACTTACTTCTGGCACCGGGTTAAGCTGGCAGAAGGGGTTTAACCCGACGACACTGCAATATTCGTATTTCCCGTTCACCAGAAGAGTTGACATTGAAACAATATCTTCTTCTGTTAGTTGAACGGGGTTGTGACGAAGAGAATTGTCCGGGCCTCCACCATACTCATACATTAGCTTTGATCGACGGCTTAAAGGGATGACCCGCCATGAGATCCAACAGCGGGTCAGATCAACTCCAGTTAACCCGTTCCCTAACAGAGCATTAATCCTTTTGATGGAGGGTATCAGCCTCTTGCGTTCAGCGGCAGTAAGCTTGTCGGGAAGCGCGAACTTGGAGTCAAGATGATCGGGGCGATAACCCGGCAGTGGCTTCTCGTTTGCCGGTGAAATGTCTTGACAGTAGAACCAAGTCTGGTTTCAGTCCTTTGGGTGACTTGGTAAGACTATGAAAGGGAAGACAGCACCCTGCCGGTGCTAAATTGAGATGCCTCTGAGTTCTAAACTGAGGCCGTTGGTGCACTCGTTCTGCCGAATCAGATAAAAGTATTCTCTAAACAACTCCACGGTCGGCTCTAGTTGAAGATATACCGCACAGAGCACTTGGAAGTTACATATGTTAGATATGGAATTGGGCCCGATATCTTGAGGGTGGAGTTTCAAAAAGTGGAGGACCTCTCTGAAGAACTTTGAGCCGGGCGGTGAGAAGCCACGGTTCATGTGGTCAGTAAAAACAATCACTTCGCCGTCTCTTGGATTGGGTCGTTCTTCTTTCGAGTCAAGGGCATGGTAAGACATGATGGTTTTCGCTGGCAGAAATCCTATGGTGAAGAACTCTTTCAAATGTTCCTTGGTTACGGTTGAGGGAACCCAGTTACAGATGGTTGGTGCTTTGGATGGCATGATGTGCAAAGACGAACTAAAAAGAAAGGCAACATGCCGGTTTAGTTTAATGGTGAGATTGATAGTTAAGTGATGATGATGCAAACAAGTAATGGCGGCTTAGTTAAGGGCTAATGACATATAAGGAAAATTAAGTCGGCATGGTAAGCGTTGAGAAAAACAAGTTCCCTAAATTGTTTGGTATTATTCCAGATCAAATGGCTATTCAAAATGGAAAAAATTCTAGACCTAAAAAAGTTCAGCGCAGAAGAGTATGTCAGTTCTAATGCAGTTTTTGAAACAGAGAAAGGGATCTGTGGATCAAGAAAAGGCACAAAAACACTATCGCACGAGAATATACATATTTTTGGATCAAGAAGAGGCCTGTAGTGGAAAAACTACAAGGGACTGCGATGAACTCAGAAGAACATGAAGGAAATCTGGAAACCCTAAGTGCGGATCTGAGAAGTGAAAAGAAGAGAACTTACAGTCACAGGTCTTCTGCGGAGGTCGCCGCCGTTCTCTGGATCGGTTCAGGTTGATGCAGCGGCCAACGTCGATGGAGACGGAGGTGAAGTGCGGCAGCGGCGAAGCTCGAGCAGCAGGGGTGCGCGAGAGGAAGAAGACGGAGCGAGAGAGGAGAATGAGGAAGGCCGAGGTGTGCCTATTTATAAGGGAAAGATGCGAATAGATGGGTGCGAAAATTGAGGAGAGCCTAATAATGGTTATCAAGCTACACAGGCACCTCGATTCTCGGGAAACATTAAAGATAAAAGATCCGTTGGGCGATGACGTCATGAAAGTTTTTTGCGTTCTCAAGAGATGATGTCACGGCGGGTTACAAAAACTTCAGCAAAGATAAGAAGATGGAATTTTGTTTAAGTATTGAAGATTGACGAAGAATGAAATTCAAAGTCAACTTGGGGCCTAATGTTGGGGATATTACTATCAGTCATGACCCGCCCAGGAGGGGCCGGGTCAGCCGCAATGGCGGCTTACGCAAGAAGCTCAGTAAACATTCAAGACGATAGTTTATTAAACCTTATAGAAGGCCCAAAGGCCTGGAGGCGGCTTAATGCCTGATATTGTAAACCGCCGTATGTAAGGAAAGACTTGTAAAGAAAGGCATGTAAAAGAAGTCACCGAGCCGGACACGATTATGAGCCGGCCGGGACTCTGTAGGCCACCAGACGTCAAACCATGTATATAAGGGGACGACCCAGTGGCGGCTTAGCGTAAGAAACAAGAGATCGACAACCAAGCCAGCGAGTTGAGCCTCTTGGTGATCGAAGCCTCAGGAATACCAACACAACTAGACGTAGGCTTTTACCTTCATCGTAGGGGCCGAACTAGTATAAAACCCTTCGTGTCCTTTGTCCCGATTAACCCCTTCAAGCTTCCTAGTTGTGATGGCCCTACGACTAAGTCCTTCCACTAGGACATCTGCTGTGAAAATTCCACGACACCATCCGTTAGCTTAGCGTAATGATCATTCAATTTTATTGCTACTGCTTTCTTCATGACTTATACATGTTCCTATGGCTATGAGATTATGCAACTCCCGAATACTGGAGGAACACTTTGTGTGCTACCAAACGTCACAACGTAACTGGGTGATTATAAAGGTGCTCTACAGGTGTCACCGATGGTACTTGTTGAGTTGGCATAGATCAAGATTAGGATTTGTCACTCCGATTATCAGAGAGGTATCTCTGGGCCCTCTCGGTAATGCACATCACAATAAGCCTTGCAAGAAATGCAACTAATGAGTTAGTTGCAGGATGATGTATTACGGAACGAGTAAAGAGACTTGCCGGTAACGAGATTGAACTAGGTATTGAGATACCGATGATCGAATCTCGGGCAAGTAACATACCGATGACAAAGGGAACAACGTATGTTGCTATGTGGTTTGACCAATAAAGATCTTCGTAGAATATGTAGGAGGCAATATGAACATCCATGTTCCGCTGTTGGTTATTGACCGGAGATGAGTCTCGGTCATGTATACATAGTTCTCGAACCCGTAGTGTCCGCACGCTTAACGTTCGGTGACGATTGGTATTATGAGTTTATGTGTTTTGATGTACCGAAGGTAATTCGGAGTCCCGGATGTGACCACGGACATGACGAGGAGTCTCGAAATGGTCGAGACATACAGATTGATATATTGGGCGGCTACATTCGGACACCGGAAGGGTTTCGGGTGATCTCGGAGAAAACCAGAGTGCCGGAGGGGTTACCAGAACTCCCCCAGGGACTAATGGGCCTTAATGGGCCCTAGTGGAGAGAGAGGGGCCGGCCAGGGCAGGCCGCACGCCCCCTCCCGTTGAGTCCGAATAGGACAAGGAAAGGGGGGCGGCGCCCCCCTTGCCTTTCCCCTCTCCCACTCCTTCCCCCCCTCCTAGTGGGACTAGGAAAGGGGAGTCCTACTCCCACTAGGGGGAGGACTCCTCCTCTTGGCGCGCCCTCCTAGGGCCAGCCGGCCTCCCCCTTGCTCCATTATATACGGGGGCAGGGGGCACCCCGTGACACACAAGTTGATCATTGATCTTTTAGCCGTGTGCGGTGCCCCCCTCCACCATAATCCACCTCGGTCATATATTAGCGGTGCTTAGGCGAAGCATTGTGTTGGTAGCTTCATCAACACCGTCATCACGCCATCGTGCTGACGGAACTCTCCCTCGAAGCTCTGCTGGATCATGAGCTCGTGGGACGTCACCGAGCTGAACGTGTGCAGATCGCGGAGGTGTCATATGGTCGGTACTAGGATCGATTGATCGTGAAGACGTACGACTACATCAACGGCGTTGTCATAACGCTTCCGCTTATGGTCTACGAGGGTACGTGGATGACACTCTCCCCTCACGTTGCTATGCATCACCATGATCTTGCATGTGCGTAGGAAATTTTTGGAAATTACTGCGTTCCCAACAGCACCGTCTAAAAATCCGTTGAGATGACACTTTATGAAGTGTGGTTTAGCAAGAAACCTAAGCTGTCATTTTCTTAAAGTCTGGGGTTGCGATGCTTATGTGAGAAAGTTTTAAGCTGATAAGTTCAAACCCAAATCGTAGAAGTGCGTCTTCATAGGATACCCAAAAGAAACTGTTGGGTACACCTTCTATCACAGATCCAAAGGCAAGATCTTTGTTGCTAAAAATGGATCCTTTCTAGAGAATGAGTTTCTCTCGAAAGAAGTGAGTGGGAGGAAAGTAGAACTTGATGAGGTAATTGTACCTTCTCCCGAATTGGAAAGTAGTTCATCACAAAAATCAGTTCCAGTGATTCATGCACCAATTAGTGAGGAAGCTAATGATGATGATCATGAAACTTCAGATCAAGTTACTACCGAACCTCGTACGTCAACCAGAGTACGGTTCGCACCAGAGTGGTACGGTAATCCTATTCTGGAAGTCATGTTACTAGACCATGACGAACCTACGAACTATGAGGAAGCGATGATGAGCCCACCTTCTGCAAAATGGCTTGAGGCCATGAAATCTGAGATGGGATCCATGTATGAGAACAAAGTATGGACTTTGATTGACTTGCCCGGTGATCGGTGAGGCATTAAGAATAAATGGATCTTCAAGAGGAAGACGGACGCTGATAGTAGTGTTACTATCTACAAAGCTCGAATTGTCGCAAAAATGTTTTCGACAAGTTCAAGTTGTTGACTATGATGAGATTTTCTCACTCATATCGATGCTTAAAAGTCTGTCCGAATCATGTTAGCAGATGCAGAATTTTATGAAATCTGGCAAATGGATGTCAAAACTGCATCCCTTAATGGATTTATTAAAGAAGAGTTGCTTATGATGCAACCAGAAGGTTTTGTCGATCCTAAAGGTGCTAACAAAGTGAGCATGCTCCAGCGATCCATCTATGGACTGGTGCAAGCATCTCGGAGTTGGAATATATGCTTTGATAAAGTGATCAAAGCATATGGTTTATACAGACTTGCGGTGAAGCCTGTATTTACAAGAAAGTGAGTGGGAGCACTACAACATTTCTAATAAGTATATGTGAATGACATATTGTTGATCGGAAATAATGTAGAATTTTCTGGAAAGCATAAAGGAATGTTTGAAAGGAGTTTTTCAAAGAAAGACCTCAGTGAAGCTACTTACATATTGAGCATCAAGATCTATAGAGATAGATCAAGACGCTTGATATATTTTCAATGAGTACATACCTTGCCAAGATTTTGATGTAGTTCAAAATGGAACAGTCAAAGAAGGAGTTCTTGCCTGTGTTGCAAGGTGTGAAGTTGAGTAAAGCCTCAAAACCCGACCACGGCAGAAAATAGAATGAGAATGAAAAGTCATTCCCTATGCCTCAGTCATTGGTTCTACAAAGTATGCCATGTTGTGTACGAGACCTATTGTGTACTTCACCATAAGTTTGGAAAGAGGGTACAATAGTGATCAAGGAGTGGATCACTGGACAACGGTTAAAAATATCCTTAGTGGAATAAGGAAATGTTTCTCGGTTATGGAGGAGACAAAGAGTTCGTCGTAAAGAGTTACGTCGATGCAAAGCTTTGACACCGATCTGGATGACTCTAAGTCTCGATCTAGATACATATTGAAAGTGGGAGCAATTAGCTAGAGTAGCTCCGTGCAGAGCATTGTAGACATAGAAAATTTGTGAAATACATACGGCTCTGAATGTGGCAGACCCGTTGACTAAACTTCTCTCAGAAGCAAAACATGATCACACCTAAGTACTCTTCGGGTGTTAATCACGTAGCGATGTGAACTAGATTATTGACTCTAGTAACCCTTTGGGTGTTAGTCACATGGATATGTGAACTAATCACATAAAGATGTGAACTATTGGTGTTAAATCACATGACGATGTGAACTAGATTATTGACTCTAGTGCAAGTGGGAGACTGAAGGAAATATGCCCTGGAGACAATAATAAAGTTGTTGTTTATATTTCCTTATATCATAATAAATGTATATTATTCATGCTAGAATTGTATTAACCGGAACCTTAGTACATGTGTGAATACATAGACAAACAGAGTGTCCCTGGTATGCCTCTACTTGACTAGCTCGTTAATCAAAGATGGTTAAGTTTCCTAGCCATGGACATGTGTTGTCATTTGATGAACGGGATCACATCATTAGAGAATGATGTGATGGACAAGACACGTCCGTTAGCTTAGCACTGTGATTGTTTAGTTTATTGCTATTGCTTTCTTCATGACTTATACATGTTCCTATGACTATGAGATTATGCAAATCCCGAATACCGGAGGAACACCTTGTGTGCTATCAAACATCACAACATAACTGGGTGATTATAAAGATGCTCTACAGGTGTCTTCGATGGTGTTTGTTGAGTTGGCGTATATCAAGATTAGGATTTGTCACTCTGTGTTTCGGAGAGGTATCTCTGGGCCCTCTCGGTAATGCACATCACTATAAGCCTTGCAAGCAATGTAACTAATGAGTTAGTTGCAGGATGATGCATTGCAGAACGAGTAAAGAAACTTGCCGGTGACGAGATTGAACTAGGTATGATGATACCGACGATCGAATCTTGGGCAAGTAACATACCGATGACAAAGGGAACAACGTATGTTGCTATGTGGTTTGACCAATAAAGATCTTCGTAGAATATGTAGGAGGCAATATGAACATCCATGTTCCGCTGTTGGTTATTGACCGGAGATGTGTCTCGGTCATGTCTACCTAGTTCTTGAATCCGTAGGGTCCGCACGCTTAACGTTCAATGACGATTTGTATTATGAGTTATGTGATTTGATGAGCGAAGTTTGTTCGGAGTCCCGGATGAGATCACGGACATGACGAGGAGTCTCGAAATGGTCGAGACATAAAGATTGATATATTGGACGGCTACATTCGAACAGCGGAAGGGTTTCGGGTGATCTCGGAGAAAACCAGTGCCGGAGGGGTTACCGGAACCCCCCGGGGACTAATGGGCCTTAATGGGCCCTAGTGGAGAGAGAGAGGGGCCGGCCAGTGCAGGCCGCGCACCCCCTCCCCTGGAGTCCGAATAGGACAAGGAAAGGGGGGCGGCACCCCCCTTGCCTTTCCCCTCTCCCACTCCTTCCTTCCCCATCCTAGTGGGACTAGGAAAGGGGAGTCCTACTCCCACTAGGAGGAGGACTCCTCCTCTTGGCGCGCCCTCCTAGGGCCAGCCGGCCTCCCCCTTGCTCCATTATATACGGGGGCAGGGGGCACCCCATGACACACAAGTTGATCATTGATCTTTTAGCCGTGTGCGGTGCCCCCCTCCACCATAATCCACCTTGGTCATATCATAGCGGTCCTTAGGAGAAGCATTGCGTCGGTAGCTTCATCAACACCGTCATTACGCCGTCGTGCTGACGGAACTCTCCCTCGAAGATCTGCTGGATCGTGAGTTCGTGGGACGTCATGGAGCTGAATGTGTGCAGATCGCGGAGGGGTCGTGCATTCAGTACTAGGATCGATGGATCGTGAAGACGTACGACTAGATCAACCACGTTGTCATGACGCTTCCGCTTACGGTCTACGTGGGTACGTGGATGACACTCTCCCCTCTCGTTGCTATGCATCACCATGTTCTTGCTTGTGCCTAGGATTTTTTTTGAAATTACTACGTTCCCCAACAGCACCGTCTAAAAATCCGTTGAGATGACACTGTATGAACTGTGGTTTAGCAAGAAACCTAAGCTGTCATTTTCTTAAAGTTTGGGGTTGCGATGCTTATGTGAAAAAGTTTTAGCCTGATAAGTTCAAACCCAATTTGGAGAAGTGCGTCTTCATAGGATACCCAAAAGAAACTGTTGGGTATACCTTCTATCACAGATCCAAAGGCAAGATCTTTGTTGCTAAAAAATGGATCCTTTCTAGAGAAGGAGTTTCTCTCGAAAGAAGTGAGTGGGAGGAAAGTAGAACTTGATGAGGTAATTGTACCTTCTCCCGAATTGGAAAGTAGTTCATCACATGACGAGGAGTCTCGAAATGGTCGAGAGGTAAAGATTCATATATTGGAAGGCTATATTCGAACATCGGAAAGGTTCCGAGTGATTTGGGTATTTTTCGGGGAACCAGGGAGTTATGTGATTCACCGGGGTAAGTATTGGGCCTTATTGGGCTTTAGTGGAAAGGAGAGAAGGGCCACAAGGGGAGGCAGCGCGCCCCCCATGGGCTGGTCCGAATTGGACTAGGAGGGGGCGGCGCCCCCCCTCTTTCCTTCTCCCTCTCCCTCTCCTTCCTTCTTCTCCTACTTGGAATAGGAAAGGGGGAAACCTACTCCTACTAGGAGTAGGAATTCCCCCCTTGGGCGCACCCCTTGAGGCCGAACCTCCTCCTCCTCCCCTCCTTTATATACGGGGAGGTGGCACCCCATAGACACACAAGTTGATTTCTTAGCCGTGTGCGGTGCCCCCTGCACAGATTTCCACCTCGGTCGTATTATCGTAGTGCTAGGCGAAGCCCTACGTCGGTAACTTCATCATCACCGTCACCACTCTGTTGTGCTGACGAAACCCTCCCTCAGCCTTAGATGGATCTAGAGTTCGAGTGACATCACCGAGCTGAAGGTGTGCAGATCGTGGAGGTGTCGTGCGCTCGGTACTTTATCAGTTGGATCACGAAGATGTTCGACTACATAAACCGCGTTAATAAACGCTTCTGCTTTCGGTCTACGAGGGTATGTGGACACACTCTCCTCGCTCGTTGCTATGCATCTCCTAGATAGATCTTGCGTGATCGTAGGAAAATTTTGAAATACTGCGTTCCCTAACATCCTCTGCACATAAGTTTGCCCATAAGCTCCATGTGCATTAGCAGGTTTCAACTGGCGATTTGGATTGAGCAAGTCACAGGAGCTTGCCGGCAACACCCAGTCTCTGATCTAGTTTGTTCTTCATCTCAAGTGATTTTTTCTCCGGAAGTTAATTTGGAACTTAAAAACTGATTTTTGAAATCGTTCATGCAAGCTGGATTTTATCGGTCCTGCATTCACGAAAATTTATGAATAGGACAAGCGTCTTTGGTTTCAGACGTTCTTGTGTATCAAATCTCTCTGTACGATTGAAACGGTTCCATGATAGTTGGCATTCATGCTTTAGGTATGAGATCAGCTCAATCACCTCCAATTAGTTTCTTTCTTGTTATCCAGGTCTAGACCAACAGACGGTCTTTGAACAAGGGGTGTATGGGAGTACATGGTTTGGAACTTCGGATCCCTCTGCAGATTGAAACATTTTTTCGTGATACATAGTTTACAATTTTCACAACTTGCCAGTTGTATTTGATTGAATAATAGCATGAGCTTACAATTCACAAGTGTGCGATTTGATTTTTCATATTTATTTGACAAGTCTTACTGTATTTGTAACCTATTTTTAAATTTTCAGTTTCTTTTAGGGGAGTGGCCTATTGTTTAGTATGCCTGGTATCCCAGGCAATTTGTATGAGGACAAAAGGATTATCCAAGATCTCCATAAAGAGAGAATAGCTTAGAGAGGAAGATCCGCACAAAGATGGATCATCGATGTGATAATAATATATTCAAATTTTGAATTTGAGAATAATCTCGATGTAGTACATGTCACGAGTTTAATTCTTATGGAAATAAGAAATATTGATCCCACGGAATTTTTTTATTTTTTAGCTTTGGAGTTTATGGTCTGAAGCAACAACTTCAGATAAGAGATTCTTCAAGTTGGCTTTTTACTTTGAAGTTATTATATAACATACTTCAAATTATTTTATACTCCCTCCGTCCGGAAAAGCTTGTCCCAAGCTTGTCCATCAAATGGATGTATTTAGCACTAACTTGGTGCTAGATACATCCATTTGATGGACAAGTTTTTCTGGACGGAGGGAGTATATAATATTGCCTTGCATCATATCTGTAGGTAGTAATAATGTGTCTTATTTATCCAGTTAATACTTTCTTGCTATTGAATCTTGGTATCTAGATTTGAAGTGATGGTTTTCCATATTACATGACATTAAAATATTGTGCGTATGACACTAGAGAATTTTTTGTTGCATATATGCATCCGTGTCAGATTTCCCACATCTACATGGGAAGAAACCATGCTTCTATATGGGAGAAGTTGCGCAAGATTTGAAGCGTGGTTTAAATTAGAAGGTTTGGTCTCCTGATAGATATTAGTAATTTTATCATAGCCATGTTATCTCAAGGATTGTGCTTCACTATTAATTTTCGATGTCATTCCTGACAGATTTCTTAACTCAGCGTCATTGCATCGAAGATGGTTAGGAGGTTGAAGATATGTCGCGTGAAAGGCGGGAGAGGAAAGGACGGGACACACAGGACGCTGCAGTGGAGAACGAACACCGCAACAAGGTGTGTGCAGAGAACAACCACGGTCGTGAAGGCACGACTCCTCTCTTGCATGTCCACTTCTCCTTGGCAACCTGGTCATCATCATATCACAAATCAAAGTTTTCTTATTGCGAATTAGAGTACATAAATTTGATGGTTGTAACTTGCCATAATTGCAAGGTCTAATTCTATTATGTGTTGAGTTTATTAGCAAGATTTGGTCCATTTTGATACAATTTCATTCTGGTTGCCATCTACGAGTTACTGTTGCATCACAGTAATTTATTTGGAAGCAATGATAATTCAGATTGAGACTTTCTGGGTAGGTTGTCACAAGTATTTAACTTATGATTTCAGTTTGAGATAGAACCCGCAATCTGAAATCAGTACTGCTGCTCAGACAATCTAGAGGGGTTATAAAATTTCTTTGCAAAGCTTGTACAGAAGCTTAAGAATATGCCCGCTACTTCTTTTTTAGGGAAATAAAATGCCTGCTACTTGGGATATTGTGGTGTTTTTTGACTATAAACAGTAGGGCAAAACACCCCACTACAATTTTTATTATTAGAAGGCAAGGTCCAGCAGTACAAAGCAACAAGAAAAAAAGACAACAAGGGCTTCAGGGAAGCCCCCTAAAAAGAAAAGAAGAAGAAGAAAAGAGAGGAATCTAAGAAGATAAGAAGCTAGAAAAAACCCAAAAGAAGGCTAAGAGAAAGGCTAATGCTAAAGCTACAGCTAAAGACCTAGGCAGGAAGAAGCTGCCAAGAAAGAGAAATGAAGCTATCCTTGAAGAACCAGCCCTGAGTTGAATTGGTTGGCATGCTTTGGTCTCATCCTGTGCTTGAGTAACTTCAGCTCCATCAGGAGAATGTTCTTCCATCCTTGAAAAGTGGGGTGGATATGTTCAAAGATCTTGTTGTTTCTCGAAATCCAAATAGCCCAAGAATTAAGTATTATTATGTCCATGAAAAAAGGTAATCTTAGTTTTTCTTTAATGTCCTGGAAAGCCTAAAAACAGATAAATTTGGAGTTCTGGTGGGGCAGACGTGATCCCAACATCTCTTGGCAAAAGTGCATCCCCAGAATAAGTGATGCAGGGTTTCCTCCTGTTGGCACCCCTTGAGGGCATAGTTATAGTCTTCTAACACAAATGTTTTCCTTTCCAGAAGATTTCTTGTATTGAGTCTGTCATGTAAAAGCATCCATAAGAACATTTTGTGTTTAGGTTGACATGATGAATCCCATATCCAATTGAATTGAGGTGGGGTTTGTTTGAAACCAATCATAACATTGTAAGCCTTGGCAGAGGAAAAGTGTTCATTACCCCAGATGTAGCTCCAAGTGTCTGTGTGGTTCTAATACTGTGACTGCCTCATGGAGTAACACATATCTTCAAGATGCAAGAATTTCTCATGAGCCTCCATTGATAATGGAAGGTGAAAAAGATCTTCAAGGTATTCTGTGGCCAGAACTTGCTGCACTGTAAGTCTGTCATTAATCACAAAAGATAAAAGATGGGGGAACTGATGTTGCAGTAGTTGCTCAGACCATAAGTCAAACCAGAAAAAAAAACACTTCTGCCATCTCCCACGTTGCACCTTGGTAAGCCTTTAAACGGTTGTACTAGTTGGAAGTTTTCCTTCCACCAGAAAGAACCTACTAATTCATCTCCTGGCAACTTGTCCTCATTGTAATGTGTCTCCCAAATCAAATTCACCCAAGGAATGTCATGTCTATTGTAGAACTTGTGTAAGTTTTTCATAAGCAGTGCCGTATTCTGTGTGAAGATATCCATGACTCCTAGCCCTCCCTGACTTTTTGGTCTACAAACAATGGTCCATTTTACTAAAGCTAGTCTATGGTCTTCTATATCTGGTCCTCTCCACAAGCAGTGCCTGAAATATTTCAAGATTTGTTGCTTAATAGTCACTGGTACATCCAAGCAGCTCATGTAGAAAATTGTGAGAGATGCTAGAACTGATTTAACCATTAACAATCTGCCTGCATAGGTCATGAATGTGGCAATGCCAACTGAGGGAGTCCTGGATTAGGGGGTCTCCGGACAGCTGGACTATATTCTTTGCCGGACTGTTAGACTATGAAGATACAAGATTGAAGACTTCGTCTCGTGTCCGGATGGGACTCTACTTGGCGTGGAAGGCAAGCTAGACAATACGGATATGCATATCTCCTCCTTTGTAACCGACCTTGTGTAACCCTAGCCCTCTCGGGTGTCTATATAAACCGGAGGATTTTAGTCCGTAGGACAACACACAATCATACCATAGGCTAGTTTCTAGGGTTTAGCCTCTCTGATCTCGTGGTAGATCTACTCTTGTACTACCCATATCATCAATATTAATCAAGCAGGACGTAGGGTTTTACCTCCATCAAGAGGGCCCAAACCTGGGTAAAACTTTGTGTCCCCAGCCTCCTGTTACCATCCGCCTAGACGCACAGTTCGGGACCCCCTACCCGAGATCTGCCAGTTTTGACACCGACATTAGTGCTTTCATTGAGAGTTCCTCTGTGTCGTCGCCGTTAGGCTTGATGGCTCCTATGATCATCGATAGTGATGTAGTCCAGGGTGAGACTTTTTTCCCCGGACAGATTTTTATATTTGGTGGCTTTGCACTGCAGGCCAATTCGCTTGGCCACCTAGAGCAGATTGAAAGCTACGCCCCTGGCCATCAGGTCAGGTTTGGAAGCTTAAACTACACGGTCGATATCCGCGGAGACTTGATCTTCGACGGATTCGAGCATCTTCATTGCGCATCACGCGGTCATGATGAGTACGATTTAGCTCTACCATTAGACAGTGTTCAGGAGATCGCACCGGCAGCCGCTCCGACCCTCAATTCGGAGCCAGTTGCGCCGTCCATGGATGGGTGGATGGACCCCGCCACGGAGGCCTTACCCTCATCGGCGATCGAGCCGAACATCGACCTTACTCTGCACGAGAGCCGTGTTAACAAACTGCCGGATCTCTCTCCGGCCACGGACTCCGAACCGCTTGCGCCCGTTCCTAGCGAATCTGATTGGGCTCCGATCATGGAGTTTACCTCCACGGATATTTTTCAGCACTCGCCCTTTGGCGACATACTGAACTTGTTAAGGTCTCTCTCCTTGTCAGGAGGATCCTGGACGAACTATGTCCGGCAGGATTGGGATGCGGACAACGAAGAAATTCGCGGCCCGCCCACCACCCACTTAGTAGCCACTGTCGATGACTTAACCGACATGCTCGACTTTGACTCCGAAGACATCGACGGTATGGACGACGATGCAGGAGACGAAGATGAACCACTACCCACAGGGCACTGGACAGCCACCTCATCATACGATATATACATGGTGGACACACCCAAAGAAGGCAATGGCGACGAGACATCGGAGGATGACCCCTCCAAGAAGCAACCCAAGCGCCGACGTCAGCGGCGCCGCTCTAAGTCCCGCCAAAGCAAAAGTGGTGATACCGGCACAGGAGATAATAACACTCCGGATAGTGCCGAAGAAAACAACAATCCCCTCCAGCAAGATTTAGAGCAGGAGGATGGAGGAGCCAGCCCTCCTGAGAGAGCGGTAGATGGAGAAGCGGAGGATGATAATTACATGCCCCCTCCGAAGACGAGGCAAGCCTCGGCGATGACGAATTCGCCGTGCCAGAGGATCCCGTCGGACAAGAGCGCTTCAAACGCCGGCTTATAGCCACGGCAAATAACCTTAAGAAAAAGCAGCAGCAGCTTCAAGCTGATCAAGATCTGCTAGCTGACAGATGGACTGAAGACCTCGCGGCCGAGGAATATAAACCCGAGCGCCCCTCCAAGAGTTACCCAAAATGCATGTTGCTACCCCGACTGGAGGAAGAAGCGTATGACACGGCTGATTGGCCACCTCGTGGCCGTGATAGAGAGGCATTCCAGCCAAAAACTCAGCCTGCACCCCAACGCCATTCAAATAAAAAGGCATGGGGAAATACGGCAGACCTATGAGACGTATTGGAGAACAAAGCAAAACATGCAAGATCGATCTACGGATCACGAGGGTGCGCCACTATGCGAGACGATAAACGTCACGCCGGATACAGTAGAAGTCAATCCGGCAGGGCCGAACACAGTGGGCAAGACCCATTCAAGCTGCATCGCGATATAGCCTAATACAGAGGCGCCGCACACCCCCTATGCTTCACAGGCGAAGTAATGGATCATCAAATCCCAGAGGGTTTCAAACCCGTAAATATTGAATCATACGACGGCACAACAGATCCTCCGGTATGGATCGAGGATTTCCTCCTCCACATCCACATGGCCCGCGGCGATGACTTACATGCCATCAAATACCTCACACTAAAGCTCAAAGGACCAGCGCGGCATTGGCTTAACAGCTTGCCAGCAGAGTCCATTAGCTGTTGGGAAGATCTGGAAGCCACATTCCTCGACAACTTTCAGGGCACTTATGTGCGACCACCACACGCCGATAACTTGAGCCACATAATTCAGCAGCCAAAAGAATCGGCCAGGAAATTCTGGACACGGTTCCTAACAAAGAAAAATCAAATCGTCGACTATCCGGATGCAGAGGCCCTAGCAGCTTTCAAGATAACATCCGCGACGAGTGGCTTGTCCGGCACCTTGGACAGGAAAAGCCGAAATCTATGGCAGCCCTCACGACACTCATGACCCACTTTTGTGCGGGAGAAGACAGCTGGCTGGTACGCAGTAATAACATATCAAAAAACCATGGTACTTCGGATACCAAGGACGGCAATAGCAGGTCACGTCGTAACAAACATAAGCGCCGCATTAACAGCGATAATACTGAGGATACGGCAGTCAATGCCGGATTCAAAGGCTCTAAACTCGGTCAGCGGAAAAAGCCATTTAAAAGAAGCACTCCAGGCCCGTCCAGTTTGGACCGCATACTCGATCGCTCGTGTCAAATACACGGTATCCCTGACAAGCCAGCCAACCACACCAACAGGGAATGCTGGGTGTTCAAGCAGGCCGACAAGTTAATTGCCGAAGACAAAGATAAGGGGTCACACAGTGATGACGAAGAGGAGACCCGGCGGCCGAACACCGGAGGACAGAAGAGGTTCCCCCCACAAGTGCGGACGGTGAACATGATATACGCAACCCACATCCCCAAGAGGGAGCGGAAGCATGCGCTCAGGAACGTATATGCGTTGGAGCCAGTCGCCCCAAAGTTCAACCCATTGTCCTCTTGCCCGATCACCTTCGATCGCAGGGACCACCCCACTAGTATCCGTCACGGCGGATTCGTCGCACTGGTCTGAGACCCAATCATTGACGGATTTCACCTCACTCGAGTCCTTATGGACGGCGGTAGCAGCCTGAACCTGCTTTACCAGGACACAGTGCGCAAAATGGGTATAGACCCCTCAAGGATCAAACCCACAAAAATGACCTTTAAAGGTGTCATTCCAGGTGTAGAGGCCCATTGCATAGGATCAATTACACTGGAAGTGGTCTTCGGATCCCCGGGTAACTTCCGAAGCGAAGAATTAATCTTCGATATAGTCCCGTTCTTCAGTGGCTATCATGCACTGCTCGGGCGAAGCGCATTTGCGAGATTCAATGCGGTACCGCATTATGCATACCTCAAGCTCAAGATGCCAGGACCCCGGGGGGTCATCACAGTTAACGGAAACACAGAGCGCTCTGCCCGCACGGAGGAGCACACTGCGGCCCTCGCAGCAGAAGCGTAAAGCAGCCTCTCAAGGAAATCCACCAGTTCGGCGTTTCAAGACCCGGGCACCTTCAAACGTGCTCGGAGTAATCGGAAACTAGACCGCCTGGCATGGTCTGAGCTCGCATAGCAATGCGGCCCCCACCCCGGCCCAAGCCAAACGGCGAAATTCGTGCCACGCGTACATAATTACGCATTAAAAATAACATGGGCACAGGTGGGGAGGGGGGCACGACTACGGCACGCTCCAAGACGCGGCCTAAACGGCACTAGGGGCTTCCTGCTTTATTATTTTTCTCTTTCAGGACTTTAATCTCTGGAAACCTTGTCCGGCAGCATGATTGCCGAACACATGATGCAGCAACCAAGAGAGGCAGAAAGCTACATCACACCACGGAACTCCCAGGTGGATTATGATAACGAGTGAAATATTTTCTTTAATACTATTCCTCGGCTTGCCCTTGGAAGGGACATAGTACTACTTTTTGCTTATCGCACTATCTGTATCATTCTGCTTTAATGCACCTCTTTGAATAAACAACGCATAACATTACGACTATTATTGCATTCTTGTTTTATATATATGTGTTCATTAATGACGCCTTGCAACCGTACACTTTGTTAAGCCCAACACACCAGGGGCTTAAGTACCCCACAATATGGTGTGAGAAGTCCGAACACTTTCACAAGTGCGGCACCCCGAACTTATAGCATTATATGCATCAGCTCTGAATCATGTCTTTGGTCAAATGTTGGGTTTCCCGGCTCCTATGTTTTGGTACCTTACGTTCTGCTCTATCGGCTAAGGTAGCGCTAGGAGAACTACTGCGATTGTGCCCCGGTTCTGCTGGGCTAAGCGCCTCAGTAGAGAAAGCTAAAACTGACTGTCATGATAAGGCGAGAGACTGGTCGCTGTTCGGCGAGGTTTCGAGTCCCTAAAGACTTATGCCGCTTAGAGCGAGGAGTCGGTCCTGTTCGGCTTAAAGGCGTGTATCGCGCCCCGAATTCGGCCTTCCGAATACCAGGGGCTTCGCCGAAATTTAAAATTATAGAATTCTATGGCTAAGTGAGAGTGATAAAGCATTATTAGTCTGGTTGCCTTGTTCAATGTGCTGAGCACCTCTCTCGAAGGACCCAAAAATGGGAACAAGAGTGCTCAGGTTTATCCCGAACACCCCAGCACTCGCGGCATGGGGGCAGAAGCCAAGGACTAGCCATCTCTCAGATTGGATAAACAGCCAAACAGAAGGTAATATTTTAAATTCAAACAAGAGTTGCATAGTGCAAATGAAACAAGTTTTCATCATACAGGATCACACGAGCAAGTTTACTCAAATATTACATCCTTTGAACATTCGTCCGCTACAAGACGGGCACCCTTCAGGACACCCTCATAATAAATTTCGGGGGTGCGATGCTCCTTGCCCTGCGGCGGTCCCTCCTTGATCAGCTTCATGGCGTCTAGCTTGGCCCATTGCACCTTCACGCGGGCGAAAGCCCGGCGTGCACCTTCGATGCAGACAGACCGCTTGACGACCTCCAGCCATGGGCAGGCGTCCACAAGCCGCCTCACCAGGCCGATGTAGCTGTTCGGAAGGGCGTCGCCAGGCCACAGCCATACTATAAAGCCCTTCATGGCATGTTCGGCCGCTTTGTGTAGCTCGACCAGCTGCTTCAGCTGGTCGCTCATAGGCACCGGGTGTTCAGTCCCAGTATACTGAGACCAGAACAACTTCTCCGTTGAGCTTCCCGCCTCGACCTGGTAAAACTGTGCGGCATTCGACACGCTGCGGGGCAAATCTACGAATGCTCCTGGAGAGTTCCGGATTCGGGTAAGTAATAGGTAATTTACTTTCACATGCTTGCTTTGCATATAGAATGCCTTAACCGCCGCTATTTTCTTCATCGCGTCAATCTCCTGGAGGGCCTTTTGGGGTTCGGCCTTGGCACTTTTCGTGCTCTCGAGGGCCGTGGCAAGCTCAGACTCTCGCGTCTTCGAGTCAAGCTCCAACGCCTCGTGCTTCGTCACGAGAGCCTGGAGCTCTTGCTGCACCTCGCCCACCCGATCCTCTTGCCTTTCCCGCTCGGTGCGCTCCTTGGCCGCTTTATCTTCGGCCTCGGACAACGCTTGCCTTAGGGTCGCAACTTCGGTCGTGGCCCCTGGCAAATTCATGATGATCCTGTCATTTTACAATCATATTCTTTTTATACATATCCATAAACTAGGTATTACTTACCTTTGTTCTCCTCGAGCTGCCTCTTGGCAAGGCCGAGCTCGTCCTTGGACACTTTAACGTCCTGCTTCAGTGCGGCGACCTCCGCAGTCAGTGCGGCAGATGCCAGCAGCGAAGCCTGCACATGCATATTGACATACTTATATTAGACTCCTGCGATGTTGTTTGATCCTCTGTTCGGCTTTTCTTTGTGAACACCGAACGGAGCATCAGGGGCTACTGTCTATGCGGTAATATTTTTCCTATATTTTAAACACTTACCTCAAAGCCTGTTAGAAGGCTGGCACAGGCTTCAATCATTCCGCTCTTGGCGGACTGAACCTTCTGGACCACCGCACTCATAATAGTACGGTGCTCCTCGTCAATGGAAGCGCTGCGAAGCGCTCCCAGTAGATTGTCCGGTGCCTCTGGATGGACAGAGGTCACCGGCACAGGCGTCTCGCCCCTCTTGGAAGGAGGCCACCTGCCCGAGTCCGGAACCACTGGAGGTTCCGGCGCGGTGTTCGGCTGAGGCCGAACTCGGAGCCCTCAGGGGCCTTGTCCCCTCTGCTTCCGGAGTCCGGAAGGTCGCCTTGAGGCGCCTCCAGGACTGTCTCCCCTCGACCCGGTGCCTCTTGAGACAGTACCTAGGTGTCGTCCGCAAGGCAAGGGGATGTGGCGGTCGAAAGTGGATCGCTATCCATATCCGACGAGCCCAGGGAGCCGTCCGACGATACATCGATACGGGCTCGTGGCGGCATGCATAATCATATTCGGCGTTAGGGAAAGCACTGCGACAAAGGAATGCTATGAGTTACTCTGGTATCAGAATACTTAGGACCTCCCCAGGGGCTTGGCCCTGGGCAACCACTCGTCTTCGCCTTTGGCGGCGGCGGTGGAACTGCCAGAAGGAGAGTCCTTCCCTTCTTGGACCCTTCAGCCCCCCCCTCCCCAGTTGGGGCGGCCTTCCTTTTCTTGTCTCACCCGCCTGGAGGGGGAGCATCTTCTTCTTCCTCCTCGTCTTCGGGGGAAGAGTGTGCCGCAGAGTCATCGGACGGTGAGTCCGATGATGCCTGGCATCGGGAACTCTTTCGGGTTCCCTTGGCCTTCTTGGTCTTCTCCGGCACCGTGTAAGGAGCCGGAGTCAGCATCTTCGCCAGGAGAGCGTCTGCTGGGCCTTCGGGCAAAGGATCCAGACAGTCGATCCGTCCGGCCGTCTCCTGCCAGTCCTGTCAAAGGTACGGGAGCTTAGATCCTGCATAGAGTCAAACTATGAAAAACAAGTATCCTATAAGAGGTAAAACAGCTTACCGCGCTGGCTTGGCGCTTCGTGCAGAATCCGCGGTCCTCGGTAGTGGGAGGGGGAACCTAGGCACTCTTGAATAGCACCTTCCAGGCTTCTTCGTGAGTTGTGTCGAAGATCCTGTTCAGAGTTCGGTGCTGGGCTGGGTCGAACTCCCACAAGTTGAAAGCCCATTGTTGGCACGGGGGGATCCGGCGGATGAGCATGACCTGGACTACGTTGACGAGTTTGAGCTTCTTGTTCACCATGTTTTGAATACATGTTTGGAGTCCGGTCAGCTCTCTTGAACTACCCCAGGACAGGCCCTTCTCTTGCTAGGAGGTGAGCCGCATGGGGAAGCCAGATCGGAACTCGGGGGCCGCTGCCCATTTAGGGTCACGTGGCTCGGTGATGTAGAACCACCCCGATTGCCACCCCTTTATGGTCTCCATGAAGGAGCCCTCGAGCCATGTGACGTTGGCCATCTTACCCACCATGGCGCCTCCGCACTCCTCCTGGCGGCCGCTCACTACCTTCAGCTTGACGTTGAAGGTCTTCAGCCATAAGCCGAAGTGGGGCTTGATGCGGAGGAAGGCCTCTCAAACGACGATAAATGCCGAGATCTTGAGGATGAAGTTCGGGGCCAGATCGTGGAAATCCAGGCCGTAGTAGAACATGAGCCCCCGGACGAATGGGTGGAGAGGGAATCCCAGTCTGTGGAGGAAGTGGGTAAGGAACACTACCCTCTCATGGGGCCTGGGGGTGGGGCTGAGCTGCCCCTCATCTGGGAGCCGGTGCGCGATGTCGTCGGGCAGATATCCGGCTCTCCTCAGCTTCTTGATGTGTCCCTCCGTGACGGAGGAGACCATCCACCTGCCTCCTGCTCCGGACATGGTTGGAGAAGGTCGAGGTGGGAAATGCGGACTAGGGCGCTGGAGCTCGAGTGTGCGAAAGTGGATGAGCAAAGGAGGAAGAAGGCGTGGATGAAAAGGTGAATCTTTATCCCTTTATATGGGCGGCCGAAACTATGCGCCCCCACTAGCCTGGTAAAACTCACTTATCCCCCAAGCGCCGGAATCGATGGCGCGGTTGGGTTACCCACACCCGTATTGACGAGAATCCCATGATAAGGGGACACGATCTCTGCTTTAACAAGACGTGTCAAAAAACTGCCTCGCGTTATGTGCGAGGCTAGTTAAAGGAAACGGTTCGAATAATCACCGGGCCATGGTATAAGGTCGTGTTGCCAAAACAAGTCAGCAAATTAGATTTGTGGAAATATTATTCTCTCTACGGTGGTATGTGGAACTTATTTTGCAGGGTCGGACACTATCCTTGTATTTAAATTCTTCCGTGATGTATTCGGAGGAGGAACCCGCCTTGCAATGCCGAAGACAATACTGCGCGCCGGACTCATCGTCATTGAAGCCTGGTTCAGGGGCTACTGAGGGAGTCCTGGATTAGGGGGTCTCCGGACAGCCGGACTATATTCTTTGGCCGGACTGTTAGACTATGAAGATACAAGATTGAAGACTTCGTCTTGTGTCGAGATGGGACTCTACTTGGCATGGAAGGCAAGCTAGACAATACGGATATGCATATCTCCTCCTTTGTAACCGACCTTGTGTAACCCTAGCCCTCTCCGGTGTCTATATAAACCGGAGGGTTTTAGTCCGTAGGACAACACACAATCATACCATAGGCTAGCTTCTAGGGTTTAGCCTCTCTGATCTCGTGGTAGATCTACTCTTGTACTACCCATATCATCAATATTAATCAAGCATGACGTAGGGTTTTACCTCCATCAAGAGGGCCCGAACCTGGGTAAAACTTCGTGTCCCCTGCCTCCTGTTACCATCTTCCTAGACGCACAGTTCGGGACCCCCTACCCGAGATCCGCCGGTTTTGACACCGACACCAACCAATATTTTTTGCAATCCTGTTAACCAGTGGTAAACACTGCTCCACTGTTGGTTTGTGAAGTCCTAAAGGAAGCCCAAGATATGCGAATGGGAAGTGTCCCATCTGGCAATTAAGTGTTCCAGCATAAATTTGAGCCCTCTCTTCCTAAATATTGATAGGTACCATGATAGACTTTTGGTGGTTTACCTTTAAACTAGTGGAACATGCAAAAGTGTTTAGTAGGGCTTTTAGACAGATGAGCTGTCTGGAATCAGCTTGCATTATTAACAAGGTGTCATCTATGTTGGAACCTCCAGTCCCTCGCGGCGCTCCTCCTCGCTCTCTCTGTCGCCGTCGCTCGAGCTCACCGAAGAAGAAGGAGAAAGAGGAAGATGAACATGAGGGCACGGTGGTTTATTCCCGGCACATGAACGCCAACTGCACGAGCTCGTACTCTCAAAACCTGCACAGTTACAACGATCAGCCGCTGCAGATTTATACCCGGAGCCAGCGACTGGGCACGCACCCATGCTCCCTCCCCCTCGCGCCCGCGATCCGCTCGCCTCGCTCGTGCCCATGACGCGCTCTGACGCGCACGGGTCACGACGGGCCACCAGCTGATCGCATGCAATCACCCCGCGCAGCTCGCCAACGGCCTACGGTCACATGCACACACACTGCGCACGTCCGCACGGACACGCCCGTGCTGGACCTACACGCACGCACGCACTACTCGTCGCGGTCCCGACGCGTCCAACTCGCCCGGCGTGCGCCCATACACGTGCCCGGCTCGTTCGACGCCTCGCCGCAACTTATTGCCTAACATTCGCGCCCTAAGCCGCGGCTTAGAGCAGCCCGGCGTCCTCGACGTCGGTGTCCGCCATCAGCGCACGCCCCGCGGCCGGCTCCTTCCGCAGCAGGGGGCACTCCCTCTTGAAATGTCCTTTGACGCCGCACTTGTAGCACTTCCCGCGACGATTGTCCCCTCCGCCTGATGCTGTGCTGGCCGCGCCGTCGTCGTCGTTGTCCTCTCCGCGTGCACCACCACGGCGCCGCTCGCGCGCCCGCCATTGTACCGCGGTGAACATGAGCTGCTCACCGTCTGCCCGCTCACCGCCCGCCTGTCCGCGCTGACACAGCCTTTCATCGAAAGCCTTCAGCCGCCCCAACACATCCTCGAACACCATTGTATCGACGTCGCAGAACTGCTCGATCCCGGCCACCGCCGGGTATAGGCGGTTCGGCACCGAGTCGAGCAGCTTCTTGATGAGGGCGGCGTCTTCCAGGGTCGAGCCCAACGCCGCGTAGCTCGCCGCCATCCCACCGAGCCTCCCGGCGAAATCATCCAAGGTCTCGGCGTTTGCCATGCGCAGGAGCCCAAACTCCGCGCCCAGCGTGCCGAGCCGCGCCGCGTGCACGCGGTCCGCGCCCACGAACCTGGCCTTCAAGCTCGCCCACACCTCTGCAACCGTCTTCTTTGACGCCACCTGCAGCAACAAGTTCTCCACGAGCGCGCCCAGCAGGTATGCCCGCGCAGGCTTGTCCTTCTTCGCGATCACCGCCGCCGCGGCGTCCTCTGGCACGACCACCGCCTCCCAGAGCCCGGCCGCGTCAAGGTTGGCCTCGACCTTGATTGCCCACGCAGTGTAATTCTAACCGGTGAGCACCGGCACCGGCTGCGGCAGTGACCCACCCGATCCGTCGGCGCAGGGGACGAGCGACATCGCCGGCGCGCCCTGAACAGAATGTGGCTCTGATGCCAACTGTTGGAACCGCCATTCCCTCGCGACGCTCCTCCTCGCTCTCTCTGTCGCCGTCGCTCGAGCTCACCGAAGAAGGAGAAAGAGGAAGATGAACACGAGGGCACGGTGGTTTATTCCCGGTGCACGAACGCTAACTGCACGAGCTTGTACTCACAAAACCCGCACCAGTACAACGATCAGCCGCCGCGGCTTTATACCCGGAGCCAGCGACTGGGCACGCACCCACGCTCCCTCCCCCCGCGCCCGCGATCCGCTTGCCTCGCTCGTGCCCACGACGCGCTCTGACGCGCACGGGTCACGACGGGCCACCAGTTGATCGCACGCGATCACCGCGCGCAGCTCGCCAACGGCCTACAGTCACACGCACACACATTGCGCACGTCCGCACAGACATGCCCGTGCTGGACCTACACGCACGCACGCACTACTTGACGCGGTCCCGACGCGTCCAACTCGCCCGGCGCGCGCCCATACACGCGCCCGGCTCGTTCGACGCCTCCCTGCGGCTTATTGCCTAACAATCCGCATGCTGGACAATTGGAAAGTCAGTGCATGAATTTATTTGTAGAGGTGCATGAAGGAGGCCCATTCCCATTGCTTTATTTGTTACTGATTGGAGCAGGTCAGCAGCTATGAAAAACAACAGAGGTGATAGAGGATCTCCTTGTGGTACTCCCCTTCTACAGTAAATCTTCTTACCAGGTATTCCATTCAGCATTACAGAGGTGATAGAGGATATTGTGGTGTTATTAAATGATAGCTTCATAAATCATAATATGAGATGGTGTTTGGTCAACCAAACATGAAGAATATTGGAACAAAAAGATAAAGAATATTGGTCAACCAAAGGCAAATTCACTTCAGCCCAAATTCACTTGATGTTGCAATTTTTTTCTTAGTTCTTTAAGATTATTTTTAGATGGAGAGCTAGGCCCAGTTTGGATGCCAATGTTGGTTTTTAGATCAGTCAATGGTTCATTGTAGGATATGTTTTTTGTATAATTTGATATGCAAGGTTTTGTTGCTAAATACTACACCCTTACAATGCGAAGGGAAGCAAGAGCAGCTAGCAGTAGCAGTTATAACTGAAGTGATCATGGGCACTTCTCTCTTTTCTGAACAGCACTTGATTTTCTCATAGTAATAGTCCTTTACTGAATTTAGTTGGTACATAAATGGTTATTTACTGAGCAATACTTGTATGTGTGTAGGTACGATGGTGATGAAGTTTTAAAATGGTCCATTGCCCAACAAGGGCATCCTAATTTCTGACTGGATTATACTGTAACAATATCACACCGCTTCAAATGGTTGTATATTTGACCCATACTATGATGGGCCAAGGCCTGCCTGGACATGTTGTTCACATACTATAATTCATTCATAGGAGATTGTAAACATTTAGGTACCATGTGTTGAGAAATTATGCATCGAGATAAAAGATTATATAACTGATGCAAAGGCGTGTGATATATATTTGTTTAGGAAGTATGTTGATTCATGGAGAATGATATTATAAATTATTAGTATGATTCATGAATTAGGTGTTGTGCACTGCATGAAATTTCATTTTTTTTGAGAAATCTATCCTACATATGGTCATGTTTCAAACCATGTGCAAGCTTACTAGTTTTTCAAAGGAGCGCTCACACACCCTCCGCGCTAGGCAAATCCATTGGGCAATAATCTGCGCCGGTGCCCCGGCCGAAAGTTTCGGCCGGTCACACTGCAGCCGCCCGATTTACCTCTGTATTAACCATCAGATCTAATCCTCACCAAGTCAAAGCAACTCATCTCTTCCTCCGTTGTTGTACGCATCTAGCCGTCATGGATTAGCGAGGCACCCAGACTCGAAGCACCACCGGGCTTGGCCGCCCCCGGCGCCGGTCATCGCCCTCGACACCGGTTGCCGCCCTCGCTGCCGGTGGCCACCTGTGTTTCATGCTGGCTCGGCGCATGCAGCAGCGTGTGCGCCGCTTGCAGCTCCCCCAGCGATGGTCACAACTCCGCTGCAACGGTTGGAGCTGCGGCGGCGAAGATCACCGGACACGCGCCCTCAAAGACGAGCTCACGGCTGAACCGAGGCTAGGCTTGAACCGTCGCACACCCTCTGTGTTGCAAACGTTGTTAAAAAAGCTTCAACCCCTGGATGGAAAAGCTTCAAGCCCTAGATGGAAAAGCTTCAACTGGCATTGCGATTCACGAGGAGATACAACCGCTGACCAAAATGCTTCAACCTTAAATGAAATAGTTTCAACCAGATGATAGAGAGAGCTTTAACCAAGGTCTTCTCAAAACAAAAAAGTTTCAATCATTTACACAAAAGCTTCAACCGTGGACGGAAAAAGCTTCAACCGTGTATGAAAAAGTTTCAATCGCTAAGAAAGAAAGCTCTAACCTGACACTACAACCAGAGAAAAGTTATGAGTTGTAGCAAAACATCACGCCGGTCGTAGCAAAATGCTATGCCGGTTGAAGCATGTAGCAAAACTTCAGCGTTTTGTCATCTTCTTTCACCTCCAGCCGTCGCTGGTTGAAGCTTTTTTTTGCATCGGTTGTAGCTTTCCAGACCACCTGTTGCGACATCAGGGGGACTCTCCCATGGTGCTCCCAGCTCGTCATCCGCCTCGAGATTGTAAGCCATGGGTGACTTGCATGTGAGCTCGCAGGTGATGCCCCCTGTCATGCTAGCACCG
This sequence comes from Triticum urartu, assembly GCF_003073215.2. NCBI lineage: Eukaryota > Viridiplantae > Streptophyta > Magnoliopsida > Poales > Poaceae > Triticum > Triticum urartu. Next base: position 628,251,589 of record NC_053024.1, on the reverse strand, counting down.
GTGCTCAGCCCCATCGCACGTGCGGCCATGGTTTATGAGCTCGTCGACTCAAACCGTGGTAGCAAAACACGACGCCGATCGTAGCTGAGTGGGATGCCGGTTGTAGCAAAATGTGACACTGGTTGTAGCACATAGCACAAAACATGACGTCTGTAGTGTTGCTCGGAACAACGCCGCCGTCCTCGCAGCTCGCTATCACCATGCTCGTCATCCATGATGGCAGCTCTCCTGGGCACCGGTTGCAGCACGAAACGACGCGGTTCCAGCTTCCGCTGAGGCCGGCGAGCGAGGATGGCGAACGGCAACGAGGACGGCCGGTGCGGGTGGCCACTGGTGATGAGGACGGTCGGCGGGGACAGCGAACGGCGACAAGGATGGCCAACTGAGGTAGGGACCGGCGAGATGAAAGAGAGAGAGGAAGCAGCGCAGCCGCGTGGGGGGTTTAAATGGCGAGCGATTGGTGGGCCCCGTCAGCCTCGTGTCCCATCCACGTGGAAAGGCTGGCCATACGATGGGAGGGGATCGCACGGGTCGTGCGCGACCGGCCGAATGGTTCGGCCGGCGCCCCGGCCCCAAACGTTTCCCAAATCCATTTGCCTTTTTTTCTTTTATTTGTTTAAACTACAAAAAGGTGCCCAACCTCAATCGAACTCGTGATCTCTTACTCTTGTAAACCGAGCTGACCACTAGGATATCTATATGCCTATGACTTAATACTTATTTTTTTTACTCTGTTTAAGTTCGCGGAAAGCTTCCCAGTCCGACTTTTTTAGGACGCCAACCAGTTTCTGGTTCGCAAGAACCACTTGTTTCTGGAACCTTTTTTCTTTGTTTTTTCTAATTCTTTTTTCCATTTCTTAAATTTTTCTTTACTATTTTTTCCAGTATGCTCAATTTTTTTCAAATTTGATGTTTTTCAAAATCAATGAACTTTTTAAATTTGATGATTTTTTCCAAATCTGATGATTTTTTTTCAAATTCAATGAACTTTTTTTCCAATTTGATGAACGTTTTTCAAACAATATTTTTTTTTCAAAATTGATGAATATTTTTCAAAATTTGTGAACATTTTCGGAATTCACATTTTTTTCAAAAGGCAATGGTTAACCAGTTGACCGCGGCCAGTCAAACGTGATCGGCCCCCAAAAAAGCACGATCAAGCGACGACCAGAGAGGGATTGCCTTCTTCTTGGGCCCGCCCAAGAGTGGGGGCGTGTGGGTGCCAGCAACATGTTCGGTCGCTTAAGGCACTGAACAAGAGCTTCCCAAATCTTTTGCATTTGTTTTAATATTTTAATTGTCCCATTACGTGTTGTAATGCTAATCAGATGTTGGAGTTTCAAATCCTCTCAATTGGCTATTTTGCCTGGATGATGAATTGGCTGTTTTGCGTGGATGATTAAAATGGTGAAGAAAATCGTAGTAAATTGAAAGTACTCGTCAAGAGAACCACCTTATTGCACAGGGTGTGCCAGATACATTCCCCGCTCATTTAGTGTGACCAAACATGACCAATGTGTGTGGCGTCTATACCTGGTCATAAGTCGGGTCAGGCCGAGCATACTAAAGCCCGTAGCAGAAAATCTAGGCCTGGGCCCACGTTTTGTGTGCCTATACTAATGGATCTCATGAGGTTTCTGTTAAGTATTGTGTGCTGAAGTTATCAATTTTTGGGTGAGATCATGATGGATGAAGGAACAAGGAGTGGCAAGACCCTGAGCTTGGTGATTCCCAAAGCACCCCAAGGTAATATTCGAGAAAGACCCAAGCGTCTAAACTTGGGGATGCACTGGATGGCGTACCTTCTTTCGTCTACAATCTATAGGTATGTTACTTGGAGCTACATTTTTATTCGTTGCATGATATGAGTTTTACTTGCAGCGTGTTGTGCCATAGTTTTTTGCTTTGTTTGTTTTTTAGTTTGCCACAATCATTGTCTGTCGGACACACATTTGCAAGAGGAACACACATTTATCGTGATTTGTTAGAATACTCTATGTGCTTCACTTATATCTTTTGAGTTAGACAGTTGCTCTTATGCTTCACTTATACTTGTTAGACCACGGCGGTTGTGATATTTTATAGAAATGATTGCACTCTTATGCTTCACTTAAATCTTATTGAGCGTCTATTAATTAGTAATTGGCAATATGCACACGTGTTATAAGACTAGTCCAAAAAGAATAGGTATTCAAGGGGGGTATAATAAAAACTATCATGTAATTCACTAAATATGAAACGTATGGTTTAATTATATTGATGTCGTAATATGAAAGGATATTGTTTCATGATCATTAGTTAGTAGAAATATTGGTATTAAAGCTTGTTATTAACTTCTCATCTAAGTGTTTGTCATGGCATGGTGGGGAGGTTTGAGCATTTTTGTGTCTGAAATGAAATCCTTGAGTGCTGTTATAATCGGGGGTTGCGCGATGGTTAACTCCTACCAACCTCCTCCCTAGGGGCATGCGTGTAGTACTTTGCTTCGACGGCTAATAGGCTTTCACAATAAGTATATGAGTTCTAATTGAGTCTAACAAGTAATTGAGTCTATATGAGTTCTAACAAGTATACGCACTCCTACCTTTCCGCAATTTGCTAGCCTCTTTGGTACCGTGCATTGCGCTTTCTCACCTCGAGAGTTGGTGCAAACTTTGCCGGTGCAACAAAACCCCGTGATATGATACACTTTATCACACATAAGCCTCCTTATATCTTCCTCAAAATAGCTACCATGCCTACCTATTATGGCATTTTCACAGACATTCCGAGATATATTGTCATGTAACATCCACCGTTCTGTTTTCATGACATGTGTGCTCATCGTCATATTGCTTTGCATGATCATATAGAGCTGACATGATATTTCTGGCACTGCCACCGTTCATCATTGTTATACATGTTACGTAGATCATTGCACAACCTGGTACACTACCAGAGGCATTCATATAGAGTGATATTGTTTCAGATAACGAGTTGTAAGTAAATAAAAGTGTGACGGTCATCCTTATTAGAGCATTGTCCCACTGAGGAAAGGATGATGGAAACTATGATTGCCTCACAAGTCAGGATGAGACTCCAGAAGAAAATAAATAACAAAAGAGGCAAAAAGAGCCCAACAAAAAATTTGAGAAAAGAGAGAAGGGGCAACTATCCTTTTACCACACTGGTGCTTCATAGTAGTACCGTATTCTTCATATAGAGTCTACTGAGTTATCACTTTCATATACTAGTGAAAAAAATTCATTATAGAACTTTGCTTGTATATCCCGATGATGTGCTACCTAAAATACCCGAGGTATCCATCAGCAAGAAAGTTGCATGCACACCCACTTAGTTTATGTTCAGCTTTCATACACTTATAGCTCTTAGTGGATCTGTTGCATGGCAATCCTTACTCCTCGCATTGATATCGATTGATGGGCCTCTCCATTGCCCGTTGATTTGCCGAGTTGATGTAATACTTTCTTCCTTTTTGACTTCCCTCATTGATTTCTATCACCATATTCTATTCCACCTATAGTGATATATCCATGGCTCACGCTCATGTATTGCGTGAAGTTGAAAATGTTGAAGCGCATTAGAAGTATGATCCAATTGCCTGGCCTGACACGGGGTGCTCATGATTTATATTTATGTGGTGAAGGCAGAGTCATACCATGCTAACATGATAAAATGAGTTGGGATAACTATTAAGGATCACATATTTTGAGGAAGTAATGGTTATGTTTCTTATATTCATGGATGTTAGGGCATATTTCTCCCTAAGTGGTTTTCTAGATTGATGACAACATGTTTGCGGACTAATTGTGTGCATTGAGCTTTTCAGACTATCAAGCATATGGCACAAGACGATTCGTGCCCCTCGGAGTTTCAAGAGAAGACAGTTTTCTTTCCCGCATTTCTTTTTTGGTGGACTTGAGTCATAGCGAAAACCGTACTATCAAGAGGGGGTCCCTGCCGGAAAGGTTTGGGTGGAATCAACACGTACACACTCATATTGCACCCATCGACCCCTTTTGTTTCTTTGGAGTTGTCCTCCGATTGCATCGAAGTAGTGGAGAAGAGCTATAAGCGGTAGTATCGCAGGCAGGAGCGGTAGTACTGCTGTCACCACCGCTCGTACTACCACTCGTGGTTGGGGCCTCGGCTTTTTCGTGTTGAATTTTATGGTGGTACCTCAGGGCCTCTACCGTGCTATTCGTTTGCCCCTAGAAAACTGGCGGTTGTAGCAGCGGCAGTACCGCCTATTGGCGGTAGTACCGCTCCTACTACCGCGGCTACCACCGCCCGTTCCTCTATCACTACAAAAAAAAGACACATCCATGACATTTTGGGCTGAACGAATTTTTTTTCTGTCATACATATGACACTTCTATGACGATAATTGTGACAAAACCCGGTATCATCGTAGATGTGGTGGGCTCCTACTTCTATGACAAAAAATTATGACAAAAAATGGGTTTGTCATCATGGGCGGGCCGGAGACGCAGTTGCATGACATTCTTTGGGCCGTCCATGATGGAAAAAAATGTGGTAGAAGCGAGGGGGAGGAAAATTTCGGGGAGTTCCCGATTACGGTGGGAGGTCGGGGGCCGAGCGATGCGCATTTCTCTCGTACACGTACGCGCATGTGTGCGAGGCGTTGGCTCTAACTGAACCCGAGCGAGCCGTTGGGCTCTAACTGAACCCGAGCGATTGCACTACAGGCTACGCGTTACTGAACCCGAGCGATCGATCGATGGATGTTAACTGAACCTGATCAAGCGAGTCCTTCGCTACTGCTGCTAACTGAAGCCGATCGATGCTGCCTCTGGGATGAACAGTGAGCGTTGGGGGGGTTGGATGAACAGTGAGCGAGGGCGTTGCCTCTGGATGAACAGGACCTCGTGGTGTGGTGGAGGACTGGATGAACAGTAGACGGTGGAGGGGTGCCCGTGGAGGGGTGGTTGAACAGGACCCCGTGGTGTGGAGGGACAGATGAACAGTAGACGGTGGAGGGGTGGTTGAACAGTAGCTGGTGGAGTAGCGCGCGGTGAAGGCTGGATGAACAGGAGCCTGTGGAGGTTGGAGGAGGTCGACGGTAGCCCGTGGAGGCTGGAGGAGGTCGACGGTGGAGATGAACAGTATCCCGTGGAGTCCCGTTTTACGGTATGCCACACCCCTCCCGATGAACAGGACCCCCGTTTCGACCGTAGGATGTCCATTTCATCTGTTTTGTGGTACGACACACCCCTCCCGATCAACAGGACCCCCGTTTCGACCGTAGGAGGTCCGTTTCGTCCGTTTTGTGGTACGCCATGCCCCTCCCGATCAACAGGACCCTTGTTTCGACCGTAGGAGGTCTGTTTCCTCCGTTTTGCGATACGCCAAACCCCTCCCGATCAACAGGACCCCGTTCAGGCCTCGTTTCCATCGCCTGTTCCGTCGAAGCCCTCCCGATGAACACGACCACGCATTCCGTTCCGACCTAGCCGGTTGGCTCCCACGCGTTCCGTTGCCTCCCGATGAACACGACGCATTCCGTTGCCTCCCCATGAACACGACGCATTCTGTTGCCTCCCCATGAACATGACGACGACGCTGCCTTCCCATGAACACGACGACGCTGTTTCTCCGTTCCGACCCAGCCATGTACACGAGCCATGGCCGTACGTATGCGCGAGTAGGCGTTCGAGACCCTGCCCGTATGTACGTATGTGGCCGTATTTTCTTTCTTGCACCCTGGCCGCTGTACATACGTGTACATGCTGACACGTGCGCGCCTCTACTACGACACGTGCGTGCCTCTACATCGACCAGTATATATGTACGTACACGTTCGCGACTAGAATGACAACACTACATACGCTTTGACCAGGTGGGTCCCGACTGTCAGGCACTTCCTTGCGTGCGAAGATGTAGCTGGTGGGTCCCAGCAGTCAGGGGGGGCGAATCGTTTTGTTTTTTTGCCCGGACGCACTTCCTTGCGTGCGAAGGTGTAGCTGGTGGGTCCCAGCAGTCAGGGGGAAACGTTTTTTTTCGAGAAATACGGTGGCCCGTCCGGTGGGTCCCCGCTGTCAGGTGGAGGAATAATTATTTTGCATGTAATAAGGAGGCACTTCCTTACTGCGGCCGTGGACCCAGCTGTCATCCTCTCCACGTACATTCCACGTCTGATGGAAGCCGTCCCTTGACCACGTTGACCACGCCACGTCGAGAGCACCAGGGCGGTGGATGACGGCGAGGCCTAGGAAGGGGACGACGCGGACCCGGGGAAGACGCGGCAGTGGATGCCCACGCGTAGAGGAGTACAAGGGTTCACTGGTTCGCAGCGGTGTGAGGCTGCCGTCGCCGTAGAATAACAGGGGGTGTGGGTGAGTAGAGGGATGTCCTGGCCAGCGGTGGGAGTAGTAGGGGTGGTGAGGCCTCCGCCGCATCGCATACGGCCACGGGAGGCAGGAGCACGAGGCACGACCGACGCTGGTTTGGGCGGCTGGAGCAAGAAGACCAGAGGTTGAAGAAGCACTACGGCCGTTGGATGGACATCGTACGGTCATTGGAGCTAGAATCGTGCATATATTGACTAACTTGACAAAGCCCTCCGTCCCCGTCAACTTAGTAGGCCCACAAGTCAGCCTGCCACTATACTAGGTCCCAGCTAACAGGGGGAGTATTCTTTTTTTTGTGCGTAATAAGGAGGCACTTCCTTGCGTGCGAAGATATAGCTGGTGGGTCCGAGCTGTCAGCGGCGGTAACGTTTTTTCGTGAAATACAGAGGCCCTTTCGGTGGGTCCCTGATGTCAGGTGGAGGAATCATTATTTTGCGCGTAATAAGGAGGCATTTCCTTGTGTGCGGCCGTGGACCCAGATGTCGGCCTCTCCACGTACAGTCCACTTCAGATGCATGTCGGTCATTGACCACGTTGACCAGGCCGCGCCGAGAGCACCAGGGCGGTGGACGACGGCGAGGCCTAGGAAGGGAACGAATCGGAGGCAGGGAAGACTCGGCAGTTGTTTCCCACGCGGAGGGGAGTACGACTGTATGAGGGTTTACTGGTTCGTCTGCTGTCGCCGGAGAATAACAGCAGGTGTGGGTGAGTAGAGGGATGGCTAGGCCAGCGATGGGAGTACGGTGGAGCGGTGAGGTCTGCGCGGCAGCACAGCCGGCCACGGGGAGGAGGGAGCAGGCAGTCCTCCCACCAGCGCTTGTTTGAGCGGGTGGAGCAGGAAGAGCAGAGATTGAAGAAGCACGATGGTCGTTCGATGGACATCCAACAGTCACTGCTTGTGCGTCAACCTTTTTTTAGGAAAGCCTCAAATCTGTGGAAAACAGCATACAGCCCATTTGCTAATTCTTAAGGTTTTTTTGGAGCCTGAGGGAGTCCTGGATTAGGGGGTGTCCGGATGGCCGGACTATACCTTCTGCCGGACTCCTAGACTATGAAGATACAAGATTGAAGACTTCGTCCCGTGTCCGGAAGGGACTTTCCTTGGCGTGGAAGGCAAGCTTGGCGATACGGATATATAGATCTCCTACCATTGTAACCGACTTTGTGTAACCCTAACCCTCTCCAGTGTCTATATAAACCAGAAGGTTTTAGTCCGTAGGACAACATACAGAACAACAATCATACCATAGGCTAGCTTCTAGGGTTTAGCCTCTCCGATCTCGTGGTAGATCTACTCTTGTACTACCCATATCATCAATATTAATCAAGCAGGACGTAGGGTTTTACCTCCATCAAGAGGGCCCGAACCTGGGTAAAACTTCATGTCCCTTGCCTCCTGTTACCATCCGGCCTAGACGCACAGTTCCGGACCCCCTACCCGAGATCTGCTGGTTTTGACACCGACATTGGTGCTTTCATTGAGAGTTCCTCCATGTCGTCGCCGTTAGGCTTGATGGCTCCTACGATCATCAATAGCGATGCAGTCCAGGGTGAGACCTTCCTCCCGAGATAGATCTTCGTCTTTGGCGGCTTCGCACTGCGGGCCAATTCACTTGGCCATCTGGAGCGGATCGAAAGCTATGCCCCTGGCCATCAGGTCAGATTTGGAAGTTTAAACTACATGGCTGACATCCGCGGGGACTTGATCTTCGACGCATTCGAGCCACTGCCAAGCGCGCCGCACTGTCACGACGAGCATGATCTAGCTCTGCCGCCGAACAGTGCCCTGGTGGCCACACCCGCATCGGCTTCGACCCTTAATTAGGAGCCAACTGCGCCGATCGAGGATGGGTGGTTGGACGCCGCCTCGGGGGCTGCGATCCCAACGGCGATCGAGCCAAACACCAGCCCCGCACTCCGCGAGACTCGTGACTCCAAGGAGTCGGACTCCTCTCCGGACTCCGAACCCTCCGCGCCCCTGCCGATCGAATCCGATTGGGCGCCGATCATGGAGTTTACTGCCGCAGACATCTTTCAGCACTCGCCTTTCGGTGATATTTTGAAGACACTAAAGTCTCTCTCTTTATCAGGAGAGCCCTGGCCGGACTACGGTCAGCAAGGTTGGGATACGGACGATGAAGAAATTCAAAGCCCACCCACCACCCACTTTGTAGCCACTGTCGATGATTTAACCGACATGCTCGACTTCGACTCTGAAGACATCGACAGAATGGATGCCGATGCAGTACACGATGAAGAACCAGCGCCTATTGGGCCCTGGAAAGCCACCTCGTCATATGACATATACATGGTGGACACCCCAAAAGAAGGAGATGGCGATGGAACAGCGGAGGATGACCCCTCCAAGAAACAGCCTAAGCGCTGGCGTCAGCGGCGCCGCTCAAAATCCCACCAAAGCAAATACGGTGATTCCAGCACGGGAGATAATAATACTCCGGAGAGTGCCGAAGAAAACCCCCTCCAGCAAGATTCAGCACGGGAGGATGGAGAAGCCAGCCCTCATGAGAGAGCGGCAGACAGAGAGGTCGAGGACGATAATTATATGCCTCCCTCCGAAGACGAGGCAAGCCTCGACGACGATGAATTCGTCATGCCAGAGGATCCCGTCGAGCAAGAGCGTTTTCAACGCAGGCTTATGGCCATGACAAGAAGCCTCAAGAAAAAACAGCAACAACTTAGAGGTGATCAAGATTTGCTAGTCGACAGATGGACTGAAGTCCTTTTGGCCGAAGAGCATAAACTCGAACGCCCCTCCAAGTGCTACCCAAAGTGCAGGTTGCTACCCCGATTAGAGGAGGAAGCACTTAAACCTACGTCACCAGCACTTGATACGGCCAACCGGCCACCTCGTGGCCGCGACAGAGAGGCCTCTCGGCCCTCCACTCAAGCCGCACCCCGTACCAAGGCACGGGAAAATGCGCCTGACCTGCGAGATATGTTGGAAGACAAGGCAAGGCAAACAAGATCGATCTACGGATCACGTGGGCGCCCCACGACTCGATACGGTAACCGTCACGCCGGACACAAATCCTGTAGGGCCAAACATAGTAGACAAAGCTCATTGGAGCTACGTCGTGATATAGCCCAGTACAGAGGCACCGCACACCCACTATGCTTCACAGACGAAGTAATGGATCATCAAATCCCCGAGGGTTTCAAACCCGTAAACATCGAATCATATGATGGCACAACAGATCCTGCGGTATGGATCGAGGATTATCTCCTTCATATCCACATGGCCCGTGGCGATGATCTCCACGCCATCAAATACCTCCCACTCAAGCTTAAAGGACCAGCTCGGCATTGGCTTAACAGCTTTCCAGCAGGATGAATCAGTTGTTGGGAGGACCTGGAAGCTGCATTCCTCGACAATTTCCAGGGCACTTATGTGCGACCACCAGACGCCGATGACCTAAGCCACGTAATTCAGCAGCCAGAGGAATCGGCCAGGCAATTCTGGACACGGTTCCTAACAAAGAAAAATCAAATAGTCGACTGTCCGGACGCAGAGGCCCTAGAAGCCTTCAAGCACAATATCCGTGACGAGTGGCTTGCCCGGCATCTTGGACAGGAAAAGCCGAAATCTATGGCAGCACTCACGACACTCATGACCCGCTTTTGCGCGGGAGAAGATAGCTGGCTTGCTCGTAGCAACAATATGACCAAGAACCCTGGTAATTTGGATACCAGGGACAGTTGTGGCAGGTCGCGTCGCAACAAGCAGAAGCGCCGAATTAACGGCGACATTGCTGAGGATACGGCAGTTAATGCCGGATTCAGAGGCTATAAATCCGGTCAGCGGAAAAAGCCATTCAAAAGATACATGGCACCCCCGAAAAGCTGGCCAATCACACCAACAGGGATTGTTGGGTGTTCAAGCAGGCAGGCAAGTTAAATGCCGAAAATACCAACAAGGGGCTACATAGCGATGACGACGAAGAGCCCTGGCCGCCGAACAACAGTGGACAGAAGGGTTTTCCCCCACAAGTGCGGACGGTGAACATGATATACGCAACCCACATCCCCAAGAGGGAGCGGAAGCGCGCGTTAAGGGACGTATACGCGGTAGACCCAGTCGCCCCAAAGTTCAACCCATGGTCCTCCTGCCCGATCACCTTTGATCGAAGGGACCATCCCACTAGCACCCATCATGGCAGATTCACTGCATTGGTTCTAGACCCAATTATTGACGGATTTCATCTCACTAGAGTCCTTATGGACGGCGGCAGCAGCCTGAACCTGCTTTACCAGGATACAGTGCGGAAAATGGGCATAGATCCCTCGAGGATTAAGCCCACCAAAACGACCTTTAAAGGCGTAATACCAGGTGTAGAGGCCAACTGTATAGGCTCAGTCACACTTGAAGTGGTCTTCGGATCTCCGGATAATTTCCGGAGCGAGGAGTTAATCTTCGACATAGTCCCATTCCGCAGTGGCTATCTCGCACTGCTCGAGTGAACCGCATTCGCCAAGTTCAACGTGGTACCTCACTACACATACCTTAAGCTCAAGATGCCAGGCCCTCGAGGAGTAATTACGGTCAATGGAAACACCGAACGCTCCCTCCGAATGGAGGAGCACACGACGGCCCTTGCAGCGGAAGTACAAAGCAGCCTCTCCAGGCAGTTCTTCAGTCCGGCCATTAAACGTCCGGACACCGTCAAGCGCGCCCGGAGTAACCTACAACAAGACCACCTGGCACGTTCCGAGCAGGCATAGAAATGCGGCCCCAACCGCAGCCCTCGCAAAAATGCGACGCCAGTGCTTCGCGCACATAACTATGCTCTAGAAATACCATGGGTACAGGGGGAGGGGCACCATCACGGCACGCCCGAAAAACGGCTTAAACCGCACCAGGGGCTGCCGATTTTTTAATTTTCTCTTACTTTCAGGACTCCATTCTTCGGAAGGCCTGTTCGGCAGTTCAATTGCCGCACAAACGATGCAAGAACCAGGGAAGCAGACAAGCCATGTCGCATTACGGAACTCCTAGGTGGTTTCTATCACGAGAAGTATACCTGTTTCGCATACCATTCCGCAGCCTGCCCCTGGAATGGACATGTTAAATAGTCCAACCTTTTGCTTATCGCATTATTTGTATCGTTCTGCTTTGATCGCAGCCCTTTTTAATAAACAAGGCATAGCTTTTGTCTATTTTTGTGTTACTCTTTTTTTACAAATATATGTTCCTTAACGACATGTTGCACCCGTACACTTTGGTACGGCCATAATACGCCAAGGGCTTTAGTACCCCTCAATATGATGTGAGAAGTCCGAAGACTTTAACAAGTGCGGCACCCCGAACTTATAGCATTATATGCATCGGCTCCGAATCATGTCTTGGGTCAATAGTTGGGTTTGCCCGGCTCCTATGTTTTCGTGCCTTACGTTCCGCTATGTCGGCTAAGGTAGCACTAGGAGAACTACTGCGATTGTGCCCTAGTTGAGCTGGGTCGAGCACCTCAGTAGAGAAAGCTAAAACTGACTGTCATGATGAAGCGAGAGCTGGTCGCTGTTCGAGAGGTTTTTTGAGTCCCTAAAGACTTATGCCGCTAAGAGCGAGGAGTCGGCTCTGTCCGGCAAGGCGTGGATAGCGCCCCGAACTCGGTCTTCCGAATACCAGGGGCTTCGTCGAAATTTAAAATTATAGAATTATATGGCTAAGTGAGAGTGTTCACGCATTATAGTCCGATTGCCTTTTTCGTTGTGTTGAGCGCCTCCCTCGAAGGACCCAAACATGGGAAAAAGAGAGCTCAGGTTTATCCCCGAACACCCCAGCACTAGCGGCACGGAGGCAGAAGCCAACGACTCGCCATCTCTCGGAATTGATAAACAGCCGCATAGAAGGTAATATTTTAAATTCCAACAGCATTGCTTAGCGCATATGAACAAGTTTTCAGTGCACAGGACAAAACGAGCGAGTTTTACTCAAAAATTACATCCCTGGAACATTCATCCGCCATAAGGCAGGCACCCTTCAGAACATCCTTATAATAATTCTCGGGCTTGCGGTGCTCTTTCCCCGGCGGTGGCCCGTCCTTCACAAGCTTCTCAGCATCCAGCTTGCCCCAGTGCACCTTAGCATGGGCAAGGGCCCTACGGGCACCTTCAATGCAGACAGAGCGCTTAATGACTTCCAGCCTTGGACAGGCCCCCACCAGCCGCCGCACCAGCCCGAAATAGCTCCCAGGCAGAGCCTCTCCAGGCCACAGCCGAACTATGAGGCCCTTCATGGCCTGTTCGGCCACCTTGTGGAGCTCGACCAGTTGCTTCAGCTGGTCGCTCAGGGGCACGGGGTGTCCGGCCTCAGCATACTGAGACCAGAACACCTTCTCTATCGAGCTGCCCTCCTCGGCTCGATAGAATGCAACGGCATCAGACAAGCTACGAGGAAGATCTGCGAACGCTCCTGGAGAGCTCCGGATTCGGGTAAGTAACAAGTAACTCACGTTTATGTGTTTGCTTTGCATAAAGAATGCCTTACCCGCCGCTATCTTTTTCACCGCATCCAATTCCTGGAGGGTCATCTGGGATTCGGCCTTGGCAGACTTGGCATTTTCAATAGCCACCGCGAGCTCGGACGCTCGTGTCTTTGAGTCAAGCTCCAAACTCTCATGTTTTCTCATGAGAGCCTGGAGCTCTTGCCGCACCTTGCCAACCTGGGCCCGATACTTCTCCCGCTCGGTGCGCTCCATGGTCGCCCTCTTCTCGGCCTCGAGCAGCGCTTGCTTAAGGGTCGCCACCTCAGACGTGGCCCCTACAATAGCAACGATAATCCTGTCATTTTTTGCAATTGCACCTTTTTTATATATATTTAAACAAGGTATTTCTTACCTTCCTTGTCCTCGAGCTGCTTCTTCGCACGCCCGAGCTCTTGCTCGGACTGCTCGAGGTTCTGCTTTAGCGTGTCCACTTCCGCAGTCAGTGCGGCGGACGCCAGCAAAGAAGCCTACATTCGCATATTGACTCCTTTTCGTTAGACTCCTGCGAATTTTATTTGATCCTCTATTCGGCTTTTCTTCCCGAACGCCAAACAGAGCATCAGGGGCTACTGTCTATGCGGTAATATTAGTTACACATTCTTTACTTACCTCAAAGCCTGTTAAAAGGCTAGCACAAGCTTCAGTCAGTCCACTCTTGGCGGACTGAACCTTCTGGACCACCGCACTCATAATGGTGCGGTGCTCCTCGTCGATGGAGGCACCTTTGAGCACCTCCAACAGATTGTCCGGCGCCTCCGGTTCGACGGGGGTTACCGGCACGGTGGGCTTGCTCCTCTTGGAAGGAGGTCGCCCACCGGACTCTGGAACCTTTGAAGGTTCCGGAGCAGTGTCCGGCCTAGAGCCGGACTTGGAGCCCTGGGGGGTTTTATCCCCTTTACTCCTGGAGTCCGGGAGGTCGCCTTGCGGCGCCTCCAGGACCACCTCCTCCTGGCTTGGAACATGTTGAGACAACACTTCGGCGTCGTCCGTAGGGCGGGGGGAGGTAGCCGCCGGAAGCGAATTCACATCCGACGAGTCCAGTGAACCGCTCGACGACGCGTCGAGCCGGTCTTTGGGTGGGCTGCATAATCATATTCGACATAAGGGAAAGCTGTGCAATAAAGGAATACTATGAATTACTCTGGTATCCGGATACTTACGATTTCGCCAGGGCTTGGCCCTGAGCGGCCACTCCTCTCCGCCGTCGTCGGCGTCGGTGGAGTAGTCCGGAGGAAGGGTTTTCCCCTTCTTGGACCCTTCGGCCTCCCCAGCGAGGGCGGCCTTCCTTTTCTTCTCTCCTCTCGCTGGAGGGGGAGAGGTCTCTTCTTCCTCCTCCTCGTCTTCACGGGAGGAATGCGCCTTGGAGCCGTTGGATGATGAACCCGACACCTCCTGGCGTCGGGCACTTTTTTGAGTCCCCGTGGCCTTCTTCTCCGACACCACATAGGGTGCCGGAACCAGCAGCTTTGCCAAGCGGGCATCGGCTGGGTCTTCGGGCAAAGGAGTCGGACAGTCGATCTGTTCGGACTTTGCCTGCCAATCCTGTCAAAGGTAAGGGAGCTTAGATCCCGCATAGAGTTAAACTATGAAAAACTAATACCCTGTAAAAGGTACAAACAACTTACCGCGCTAGCGTGACGCTGCGCGCTGAATCCGCGATCCTCGGTAGTGGATGCGGGAGCCTCGGCGCCCTTGAAAAGCACCTTACAGGCATCTTTGTACGTCGTGTCGAAGAGCCTGCTCAGAGTTCGGTGCTGCGCCCGGTTGATCCTTGAAAAGCACCTTACAGGCATCTTTGTACGTCGTGTCGAAGAGCCTGCTCAGAGTTCAGTGCTGCGCCCGGTTGATCTCCCACAAATTGAAGGCCCGTTGTTGACACGGGAGGATCTTGTGGATGAGCATAACCTGGACTACGTTGACAAGCTTGAGCTGCTTGTTCACCAGGGTTTGGATGCATGTTTGCAGTCCAGTCACCTCTTCTTTGCTGCCCCATGACAGGCCCGTCTCTTTCCAGCACGTGAGCCGCGTTGGGGGTCCGGACCGGAACTCAGGGGCTGCGACCCACTCAGGGTCGCGCGGCTCGGTGATGTAAAACCACCACGATTGCCACCCCTTCAGGGTCTCCACAAAGGAGCCCTCGAGCCATAAGACGTTGGGCATCTTGCCCACCATGGCACCTCCGCACTCCACCTGGTTGCCGCGCACCACCTTTGGCTTGACATTGAAAGTCTTGAGCCATAGGCCGAAATGGGGGCGGATGCGGAGGAAAGCCTCGCACACGACGATAAACGCCGAGATGTTGAGGATGAAGTTCGGGGCCAGATCATGGAAATCCAGGCCGTAGTAGAACATGAGTCCCCGGACGAATGGGTGGATAGGAAAGCCCGGTCCGCGGAGGAAGTGGGGAAGGAACACTACCCTCTCATGGAGACTTGGGGTGGGGAGGAGCTGCCCCTCTTCAGGAAGCCGGTACGCGATGTCGTTAGACAAGTATCTGGCCTTCCTCAGTTTTTTGATGTGTCCCTCCGTGACGGAGGAGACCATCCACTTGCCTCCCGCTCCGAACATGGCTGGAAAAGGTTGAGGTGGAGAGTGCGGACTTGGGCGCTGGAGCTCGAGTGCACGAAAATGGATAGGCAAAGGAGGAAGAAGGCGTAGGTGAAAAGGTGGATCCTTATCCCCTTATATGGGTGGACGCAACTACGTGTCCCCACCAGCCTGGTAAAACTCGCTTATCTCCAACCGCCGTAATCAATGGCACGGTTGGGTTACCCACGCCCGTATTGATGAGAGCCCCGGAATAAGGGGACATGATCTCTGCTTCGACGAGACGTGCCGAGGAAACCGCCTCGCATGACACGCTGAGGTGGGACAATAAAACGATTCGAATAAAGGCTTGGCCATGGTGCGATGCCACACTACGGAATACGTCAGCAGATTAGATTTGTGTAAATATTATTCTCTCTATGGCAATATGTGGAAACTTATTTTGCAGAGCCGGACACTCTCTTTGTGTTCAAAATCTTCTATGAAGTACTTGGAGGAGGAACCCGCCTTGCAATGCCGAAGACAATCTGTGCGCCGGACTCGTCGTCATTGAAGCCTGGTTCAGGGGCTACTAAGGGAGTCCTGGATTAGGGGGTGTCCGGATGGCCGGACTATACCTTCAGCCGGACTCCTAGACTATGAAGATACAAGATTGAAGACTTCGTCCCGTGTCCGGAAGGGACTTTCCTTGGCGTGGAAGGCAAGCTTGGCGATACGGATATATAGATCTCCTACCATTGTAACCGACTTTGTGTAACCCTAACCCTCTCCAGTGTCTATATAAACCGGAGGGTTTTAGTCCGTAGGACAACATACAGAACAACAATCATAGCATAGGCTAGCTTCTAGGGTTTAGCCTCTCTGATCTCTTGGTAGATCTACTCTTGTACTACCCATATCATCAATATTAATCAAGCAGGACGTAGGGTTTTACCTCCATCAAGAGGGCCCGAACCTGGGTAAAACTTCATGTCCCTTGCCTCCTGTTACCATCCGACCTAGACGCACAGTTCGGGACCCCCTACCCGAGATCTACCGGTTTTGACACCGACAGAGCCCCTATTCCTTTTGTTAGTATTATAGCCCATATTGTGGCCACGGTTAAAAAATTATACGAAATTTTGCATATTTCGGTGCGGTCCGAACTGTTTTTAATCCTGAAATTTCGACTCGCATTCAAACTGATTATAAAAATAAATGTATATCAATATAAAATCCAACAAATTCTCCACGCATAAAAATTAATGTAATTTAAAATCTCAAAATGAAAAAAAAGATATTTGAAACTAATTGCCGGTTTGATGTGTTTTAAAAATGTACAGCCCATTTCTCATTACTAATGGGCCATTTTCTCGGCCAGCCGAATGAAAGCTCTCCTCGTCTTGAAAGATTTGCAGCCCAACAGGCCTAATAAAGCGACTTACTTGGCAAATCACAAAAAACTAGGCTGTGGCCGTGGACCCAGCTATCAGTCCATTTGTTTTTTTAGTCCATTTGGTGGGCTGGGTGAAACAATGATGTAGCATCTATGCAGCCCGTTTAAATCTAATTTGCATTTTTCTCGAAATCCGCGGACTTGCTGGGCTGGGTGAAAATATCATGTTGGGCTAGACGGAGAAATGTTATAAAAACATAAACACATGATTGCACGTCAGTAAAATCTTTGCAAACTTATGTACGCAATCACTAGGAGTTAACTTTCCAAGTTATATATAAACAATTATTATTATTATTTTGTAAGAACTTTCAACCTACAAAATAAAATATCATTTTAATTTGATGAGTTAATAGTACATGGGGTGTTATTATTTTTTAGGCTAGACGTGGGACAGTTGAGTTGGTTCTAGGGGAAAGTACTGGGAAGAAACTCAGTTTACATCGAAAAAGAAAGTGGGAGAAAATTCAGAGACCTGCTGGGTCCACCTGAGGAGGGGAATATGTTGGGAGGAAGGAGATTCAAAGCACGGCAGCCGAGTGAACTAGGTTTTTTTACGGACAAGTGAACAAGTTTAGATACATAAGCAAATAGCCACTAAAAAAGAAATCAGGTTAATGGGTTCTTAAAAGAAATATTTCGGACAAAACAGATAATTACGACACATAGGCTAATGCATGAAACACTCAGATGATAAAGGTGCTTATAAACAGATAAAGTACAACATCTAGACCTTCCTGGCACACTTGATCATGACGTTGCGGCTGTCAGTGTACTCGTCGGTTACGGGAAGCAGACACGCCCTCATGTCCAAGATCTGCATGTACATGTCGTAGCATGTGTATGCGTCCTTGGCCGCGTAGGTTATGTAGGCTAGATTCCGAGGTACGTCCCACGTGTTCAGGTCGTCTTCTTTCATGTTGGCGTATCAGGGGTCGATGATGGTCTCAGCGAGGTCAACCACGGAGTCCTTCTCCTGCCCGTTGCTGATGATCTTGTATTGCTTCTGGATGTCGACAAGCTTGTTGCACCAGATGGCCAAATCGTCGCGTTCTTCCTTCTCTCCACCGTAGCGAAGGTGCAGTCGGCGCTGCCGATGAAACGGGCGAATGCTCCAGAACCTGGTGCAGCCATAGGACTGAGGCGAGGCAGAGCTTCACTGAGTCCGTATCGTTGGTGTACATCACATTCAACTTGGTACAGCCATAGGACTGAATGGCGAACTCAAAGGGGAACTCCTTGCTGAAGTCCATATCCAGCAGGCTCACCCCATGGATCGCCATTGGAGTCTCTTCGAGTGAACGAGTGTGTAGGCGGCGGCAGCAGTTCGTTTTTCAGCTCTTGGGGAACTGGATTCAACAGTAAGCTAAATGTGTACAGGCGACAACAGTTACTACCCCTCCCTCATCCGCTGCATGCCCGGCAGAAGATGCACCCTCGGCCACACGTCGGTTCACGAGCGGGTCTGTATTGGTACTGTAATAACAGGAGTTAGTGGTCACTTTACTTAAATTTAATTAGCTTTAATAAAAATTTGTACTTGAAAGAAGCAATGCATTCGCTCGTTCTATCAGTGCCACAGGATCAACATGCACAACAATTAGAATTATTATTCTCCGGACGCACACGATCAGCACATTTGTCGCACTTTCACAAAGATAATACTACCAAGTTTGAACTGTTTGTTATGGTTGTTGTCCTTTGCATCATCATGCTGTGTTTCCCAGCTTGCAAGATTCAGAACCAACAAATAAGATCCAAATAATAAGTACAACGAAGATGCCTACACATCTCATTGACTCCCAGCTTGCAAGATTCAGAACCAACAAATAAGATCCAAATAATAAGTACAACAAAGATGCCTACACATCTCACTGATTCCCAGCTTGCAAGATTCAGAACCAACCCATTAGAGCCTTTTGATAAAGTGAATATCGGGATTAAATCCATCTTGGCTAGCCATGTCATACAATTGAAGAACTTGGATAATGCTCTTGACCGTCACAACATCTATAGTTGAGTATTCATGTTTGCACAGCATGTTTGCACAGCACAAACAAGGAGACAGGAGAGCATGATTTCGCTTTAATAGCGGCCTCCTTGAACTCAACCTCCAGCTCTACTTGGATGAGGTCTGCCTGGAGTTCCATGATTCAATTCATGCGCCTTTTTCTGCAGTTCACCTGAAATGAAGCAAAGATTGCATCATCCAGCTACTAAGAAGTACTTGCTCTTGTGAGCTGGCAGGTTCTTCTTTAGTAGTTGCACTAAAATTGAGGAACATTAAGGTTGGCTGTCCGGCTCATGTAAGGTGCAACTATAATTTTCTTATCCTTTTGTGCAGTTCCACTAAAATAAAGTGCCATTGTGGTGACAGTGACGGCTCCATCTTGCAAAGGCTAATAAAATGTTGCACGAGATTACCAGCAGAACTTGACGGAGATTTTGGAAACTCCAATCACCATTTTGTGCAGTTCCACCAAAATTGAGAGATGTTGCCCACGTGACATTTTAGTTGAACTGCACAAGACACTCATTCCAAAAAAGGTGTTTTGTGCAGTTCACCAAAAGGTCACAATAGCAACAAGGTGAAATGGATATCCCTATCTGCACAAAAAGATAGAAAGTAAACAGTTGCTGGTCAATAAGAATATACGAAACATATAAAAAATGAAAAGAAGCATCTTAATGATGTTCATGGCAATCATGCAAGGACAGTAGAAATTTTAAAACGTCAGCAATGCTTCATGTTACCAGAAGCATTACGATCAACAATGAGATTCCTCAAATATGGGATTACTTTAATGGTGGCATTGCTTGTTTACCAAACACAGTAAATCAACAGCAGCTAAAGAGTTGGTTTAAGGGCATGGGACCATGGGGAAACCAGGACACTCAGCAGCGTAAAGGAGCAACTTACTTATCATACTGGGGGAAACAGCAGGAGTGCCATTGTACTATGTGAGGGCAGCAAATCTAATCTTGGAGACCTTTTACTATGTGAGGGCAGCAAATCTAATCCTGGAGACCTTTTACTATGTGAGGGCAGCAAATCTAATCCTGGAGACCTTTTACTATGTGAGGGCAGCAAATATAATCCTGAGACCTTTTACTATGTGAGGGCAGCAAATCTAATCCTAGAGACCTTTTACTATGTGATGGCAGCAAATCTAATCCTAGACATACTCTGTTGACTTGTCCACCAGCCTCCACTTTCTATCCTTTTTTCAACCAATAATAGATCTGTTCCTTATCCAGTTTGTACTGCGTTTTCCCATTATTTCCCTTTTCAACCAAGAGACCGGTTGGGTATCCAGTCTCTACTACTTTCACCATATTATTTCCTCTTTGAATCAAGTCCTAGGTTCATGCTACAACTTTCCCCCCTTTCTTCGTTGTTTGAGCAAAGCCCTAGATTCGAATGCATGAAGTAGCTTTACCTCTAATAATACTAAAAATTTAGGTGGCTTTGGACGAGCTGATGGGAGTAGAAAAAGATGCACATGCAGACACGTGGGTAGCTGAGGCAGTAGAGCAAGGCCGCTTTCGAAGAACTTATACCTGAGGGTCGCCGGGGTGTCGGCGGCGGCAGGTCAGATCTGCGGACAATACGGCAGGGTGGAAGAAGGGTCGGAGGACCTCCCGAGCCGGCCATGTGTCGGAGAGAACGGCACGGGCAGAGGATTGGGCCCCTCCGGCAGCTGTGGGTTTCCTCCCTCGGCGGCGATGACCGCGTGAATGATGCACCTTTTAGTCCTCTACATACACTGGCCGAAGGGATCCGGCCGGATGTGTGACCAGCGGTGAGCAGAGAGAAAATGTTGCTACCGCTGTCTTGTTTATATCTGGAGAGGATGAGAGAATGAAGAGAGCAACCCTAGAAAAGCAAGCGCTCAGGCCCCTGCGTCCATATATAGTGGAGTGATTATCTTTTTTCTCTCCACAACAAGCGTTTCAATTTGTGTACGTGGCATTAAAGAAAAGAAACTCTCTATTTCAGGTGACTAATGTACGACTCCTACTTACTACTAGTAGTACTACAGTATTGTTCACTTGTGCTCCCCGCCCCTCCATTCATTGAACAACCCCACTGGTGAATAAACATACAGTAAGTACTGTATTTATATAGAACAAACAAGCTCGAACTATTTTCGCGTAGTTAAAAGTTGAGGGCGGGGCTTTTCCCGGGCAGTACGCGCGGCAGTTTTCGGGTAGGGCTAGAAGACTATTTTAATATTTTTTAAAAAACTTCGAGACAGCCACATAGCATGGAGCCGACCCCAACGATTTTAAGCTTACAGGCACGGTACACGCTATCCTAGACTACTATACACATGAAACTGCCACACGAGCGTCCGGGCTGCGCTTGGCTCTTCGCCTCTTCGGGAAGTCGAACAATGATGGAATACTACTGCACTGGAGGAGTATTACAGTATGCTTCTGGCCATCTGACACCGATTGAACTGCTACATGTTCACCGCGTGCGGGAGGGAGAGCATGTAGCGAAAGCTTCTCCTAGTCTTGCCAGCCACCACGCTCATGGGCGAGGGAGGGACGCTCCTGCCTTTGCGTGTTTGACAGGTGGGCCCTACAGGTGTGTGGCCAACCTGTCATACAGCCAAAGGCAAGTGCAGTTAAGTCCGCGAGGGAGAGGATAATCAAACTTCTCACTGATGTACGAGTTGACGCGACACATCAAAGCACTGCACTCGATATATTTCAATAATTTGCATGTGTGACTCCCAGATGCAGAGGCCGGGGGTCATCATCCTCCTTTTCGAGAAAAAACAGACACGTGTGTGAGAGGACAAGTGCGTGCGTGCACCTCTTCTCTTCCTGTATAACGTACTCCCTCCGTTTCTTTTTACTCCGCGTATAAGATTTGGTCAATTTTCAGAGTGCAAGTTTTTGTGGGTGGCACGATGGTGCGTGTGAGAAGTCCTGAGAGATAGGTTTAATGCATTAATTGCAATGCATGCATGCATAAAGTACATGCATTGGTCAATTTTCTCTTAATACTTGCATGCCATGATTTAATGCACCTTGTAATCTGAACATGTGTTGGGGACAACCAAATTGAGCCTTATAAAATGGAAAAACTAAAATTTTGAGATAAGCCCTATAAAAACGGAAAGGAGGGAGTAGAAAAAGAAGTACTCCATCCGGGAATAGTGCCACACTTCGAAACTAGAACCGTCAATAAATTTTGAGCTTGCGTCTCGTCACATTCCAAATTACTCCATGCTATATTGAATTGCAAACTTGTTCACACCGATCACAACCTAAATGGTTTCCCACTTAGGAGCGTATTAGTACTCGGTTATAAATACTAGTATGCCAAGATGACTGCACATTCCTCCTCACCTCCTCATCCACAAAAACAAACAAGTCATTCTGCATCCTTCCCTTGCGTCTGCCATGGCCAGTGTAAGTTCTGGGTTAAGAGATTGCCACCAGGGAGAGGCGAGCATGGAAGCGGAAGCACGAGAGATGTCCCGCCTCGCTGCGAGAGCAGCCGACATGTCCCGCCGCACGGAAGTAGCAGCACAGAGGTCCCGCCGCGCCGTCGACGCAGCAGACTGGTCCGGCCGCGCCGCGGAAGCAGCAGAGATGTCCCGCTGCACCACGAATGCAGCAGAGATGTCATGCCGTGCTGTGGCGGCCTGGGAAAATTTCTCGTGGGCAGGCGATGACTTTTACAGGCGCATGCATGCGATCGTCCATAGTCAGATGGATCAGATCTCCAGCTCGGTGAGGTTGCAGGACGACATGATAGCCTCGTTTGAACAGGCTACCGGCGTCATCCGGCAACTAAGGGAGGGCAATGAGAGGCTCTGGGCCGAGCGCGACCTGCTGAGGGAGAAGATCGTCCAAAGTGCAGACTTCCAGGAGGAGACCAGTGCCTTGTTGAAGAAACTTATGGACGAGAATGACATGCTCCGCAATGAGCGCCAAAGGCTGGTGGAGGAATCTGTGGATGTTCTCAAGCAGCGTCTTGAGGACACGAAAGAGCTCATCGCCGCTCGCCGCGGAGACTAGTTTCCTGGTTTCTTTTGATGTAATAATCGGTTTAGGATGTGGATTGTTTCGTCGGTTGTGAAATGTTGGGTTCTAGCGCGGATGTTTGGCCTTTGTTGGCCTCTTGGGATGTTGCGATTTCAATCTGGTAGTTTTTAGTCCTTCATGTTAGGCTAGAGTTGTGCTAAACTTCTTGTGAATTGTGGTGGTTTTTAGTAATGAAAGTCGAAAGGCGCAAGCCCTTGTTTGATCAAAAAAATTTAATCGTCCTTATATATTCATCAGTCTTGCTATAAGTCGCAGTAGATGCTATATAGGTCCGTCGGATCTTACATCAAGATCCGTGCTTTCAGATTTTCTTTTTTCTATCTTAAATCTCAGTCGAGTGAGACATAGCCACGCCATTAAACAGAGGCTCGGGCACCATTAATGGAGACCTTGGGAGAGAGGTGGACGGCAGATGGAGGTCAAAGGGCTCTCCTCCCGATAAGCACGCGCAGGGGGTCTGATCGCACGCCTCTCGTACTCAAATAGCTACCCTGCACGGCGCCTCCTAGCTAATAAAGAATGGGGACGCGTGGCGGCACGTAAATGGTACTAGTAAGTAGAACGCCCACGGTTTCAATAATACTTGTGTTTCCGATTGTAACGTGACAACACTTGTTCCAAAATGACTTTGTTGATTGTTAATGTGTGCGCCTTCGCAAATCGGACTGCAAATTTACCACAGCATGTTAGTGCCATGTCATGGCACCAAGCCAAGTTTCATTATTTTCATGCGTATTTTGGATTTACAGGAATTAAAAAACTAAGTTTCTCAATGTTTCCAACCCAGCCACGACGCTCAGAATTTTGAATTTCATTCCCATTTCTTGCATGGAACCTAGAAATTTACCCTTGGACACACATGTGATTTTTCAACCAACTTTGGTGCACTGGAACATGTGCTTGTATTTCAAATTTGAATTATGCACACAAAGGTGACACGTTCCCTCCTAGAACCACGAGCCTTCTTGAGAGAAGCTTCGATTTGCAAGAAGCTTATACCAAAATTTGTTCCTATTCGGCCAATTTTTTTACCACGGCATGGTACTACCATGACATGACACCATGCCAAGTTTCATGATTTTAAAGCCAAGTTTCTCAATGTTCTCGACCGAGCCACGATGCCCATATGTTTGAATTTTATTCTCATTTTTTGCATGGGACCTACTCCCTCCTTCCATTTATATAGGGCCTAATGTGTTTTTCAAGACAGCCTTTGACTATTGACAAGATTAATAACACATGAGATGTATACTATGAAAATTATATTATTGGAAGCTCCTTTGACATAGAAAATTGAAGGTATGCTTTGTGTAAGTTGCATGTCATATATTATTGCTCTAACGTTTGGTCAAAGTTAGCCTCGAAAAACGCATTAGGGCCTATATAGATGGAAGGAGGGAGTAGAAATTCACCCGAGGACACAAATGTGATTTTTTTTCAACCAACTTTGGTGCACGGGAGCATGTGCTTGTAGCTCAAATTTGAATTATGCACATTAAATGACCAAAAACTCAATTAATGTGTAAATAAGGGCAAACGAAGCCGAAATAATTCCAAAATTTAACAGGGCACTCATGTAGTTCTATGTTGCCTTTGTAAATAAGCTCAAGGGGGGCAATGTATATCGTTTCGCACTCAAAGGTGGCACGTTCCCTCTCAAAACCATGAGCCTTCTTGAGAGAAGCTTCGGTTTGCAAAAGCTTATACCAAAATCTGTTCCTATTCGGCCAATTTTTTTTACCACAACATGGTAGTACCATGACATGACATCCATGCCAAGTTTCATGATTTTCAGACGTGTTTTGGATTTACAAGAATTTTAAAACCAAGTTTCTCAATGTTCTCGGCCGAGCCATGATGCCCAGATGTTTTAATTTTATTCTCATTTCTTGCATGGGACCTAGAAATTCACCCGAGGACACAAATGTGATTTTTCAATCAACTTTGGTGCACGAGAGCATGTGCTTGTAGTTCAAATTTGACTTATGCACATTAATTGTCCAGAAACTCAATTAATGTATAAAAAATGACAAACGAACCCGGAATAATTCCAAAATTTAAGAGGGCACTAATGTAGTTCTATGTTGCCTTTGTTAAGAAACTCAAGGGGGGGGCAGCGTATATCGTTTCACACTCAAAGGTGGCACGTTCCCTCTTAGAACCACGAGCTTCCAAATCGGCCCAATTTTTTACCACAACATGTTAGTGCCATGACACCATGCCAAGTTTCATGATTTCCAAGCGAGTTTGATTTACATGAATTTAAAATCAAAGTTTCTCGATGTTCTCGGCCGAGTCATGACGCCCAGATGTTTGAATTTCACTCTCATTTCTTCCATGGGACCTAGAAATTCAACTAGGGACACACATGTGATTTTTCAACCCACTTTGGTGCACCGGAGCATGTGCATGCAATTCATATTTAGATTATGCACATTAAAAGTCCAGAAACTCAATTAATGTATAAAAAGGCTAAATGAACCCGAAATAATTCCAAAATTTAACAGGGCACTCATATAGTTCTATGTTGCCTCTGTAAATAAAATCAGGGGGAGGCAGCATATATCGTTTCGCACACAAAGGTGACACGTTCCCTCTCAGAACCACGAGGCTTGTTGAGAGAATCTCCGGTTTTGCAAGAGGCTTATACCAAAACTTGTCCCAATTCAGCCAAAAATTATATGTATGAAAACAGGGTTTAGATTATCCCAAACATCTCGCTACCTAGACCAATAATGTACTATGATTTGAATTCAATATAAAATGGATACAAATATTTGAATTGGAGAGCGTATGGTACATGTAGTTCATAGTGAAATATGATTATTGCTATATGTATGTTTTTGTTATCAAGATAATATTTAAATTATTGTATAACTTGACAACAATCGTATTCAAGTAAGGAAAATTGATTCAAATTTAGTCCATATGGTAGACGACAATATATATGTTCACATGGTGGAGTAAAATGTTCATATATGATGGAAGATCAAAATGTAAGACTACATCAATTATAAACCGCAAGGTTACCTAACGATATATTCGAATTCCACATAACGTGGATTCAAAAATTGAAATTCGAGATCATGGCATCTGTAATCATATAAAAAGGGACATTACTCTTTCTTTGGTGGGAATTGATTTGTTTTTTGTTGTTGTTGAGGGAAGTGCGAATCGATTTGGTATTGTGCAGGGTAATCTTTTTTCAATGGCATCTATAGCAATATAGTAAAAGGGGACATGACTCTCTTGTGTCTTGTATGAATTGTTTTTTTACACGTTAAGTTTGTTCTATCGAACAAGGAATCCGCACCTTGTTATCCCGAAATTTTCAAGCTCGAGTATCTTTTGTCTCACCTGCTTTGAAACTCCCGCTTCTTCAACCCGCGCCGCGCCTTGTTATCCCGAAATTTGGACGCGCGCGAGAACTCCCTCCTCATCCGAAATCACTCCCGCAGCCTAGACACGCGAAATCCCCCTTCTACCCCTCAACCGGAAATGAAGTTCCACGTCGCGGTGTCAAAACCGGTGGGGGTATGCTGGTAACTTACCCTACATTTCGGACAAGCACGTCCCTAAGCTTGGCTCACCCCTCCCCCTCCCCCCCCATTCGTACACCGAGGCCGCCAAAACCCGCGAAACCCCACGCTCCTCCATCGGCCTCCCGACCGCCGCCCAGCCGGAGACTCTTCCCCGACTATGTCGTCCACCACAACAGCTCGTCGTCCCTCATCCACCGCACCGGATGAGGATCCGTTGTCGATCTCGTCGTCCCGCCGGATCAGCCGCCCCGTCCTCCACCTCCAAGGAGCTGCCCCGATGTTCGCCTCGTATATCGCGCCACCTCAATCCCCACAGCGCCCTCTTGACCTGCCCCACCGGAACCGCAACACCCTCACCAATTCCTCCCAATGAAGCCGAGGCCAACTCGGCGCCACCAAGGAGGTTCTGCACTCACCGCTGCATTTTATCTTTTATTCGATCTCACGGGGTTGTCAGTGCTCGATATCGAGCAGACATGGCGTGTCTCCATCGACGGCGCGGTCGCCGTTGCCGACAACATCATCCACGGTGTCTCTCCCCCATGTCATTGCTTCCTCGGCGGCGACTTCCACAACGGCACTAGCTGCAGCTGCTTCGGCTCTCGCTCGCGCTGCGGCTCTGTTCTTGTTGTCGGTCGCGCTGCTGCACTGCTCTTGCTTTCGTTCGTGCTGCTGCTCTGCTCTTACTCTCGCTTGCGCTGCTGCTGCATGACCTCCAGTGGCTACAGAAGTTGCTGCTTTAGCACTCGCTCGCGGTGCTACTGCATGACTTGCTCTTTGCTAGTGCGTTCCCTGCTCGAGCATCTGCTGATTTAGATCACTGCTTCTCTGCTACTAGTGCTCGAACGCCCTAAGCTTCTATTGCAATGCTCTGTTACTAGTTCAATTAGTTTCGACAATAAAATTCAGTTTCGACTGTGAAGTTCATTTTCTTCAGTTAAGTTCAGAGTGAACAGTACTTACAGCATCGGTCGGAGCAGCCGTGGCGCGGCTGATGCGTTTTACATCTAGCACTTTTTGGTGATGTATTTTACATCATCTATTGCAGATGATATTAGGGTCCCACTTCAGATTAACGTTGTCTGTCTTGTCATGCTTCAGCCTCGTCGCCGTACACCTTAGAGGAGCTGCTCCAACGACGGAACCGTCCATCACAGCGGAGCAGTACCCTCGGCGCCGTTTCCAGAGGCCTCGGATCTTCTTCCCCGCCTCTGACAGTCACACCAGCATCATCACCATCCTCCACGTCCAACCCAATGATGCTGAGGTCCACAAGGCTATGCCAAAGAGGTTGTACACTCGTCGCATCACTTTGTTTCTCCATTCCTCTGTTCTTCCAATTCATGTGAGCCAAACACCCAGGTTGACTGAAATCCTATGTTTCCAAATGCTCTGTTTTGCATGTGCATTCCTATCCTATTCCTGTGTTTTTCTTGTCCCTGCGTTTATAGAATCCTCCAATTCTAAGGACCCTTACAGTTTTACTTCATTTTCAGATATGCGTCAAAGAAAACTCTGTGTGTTATGTCCTGCTCCTGTCGTGCCGTCATCCACCTAGGGATGGCAATGGGGGCAATCCCCTATGGGGATACCTACAACATCCCCATCCCCATCTATTCCCTGCCATCCCATCCCCATCCCCGTTTACATGACTGGGGATGAAATTTCCCCATACCCATGCCCCATTGGGGAACGGGGCCCCATTAGGGTCCCCATCCCCATAAACAACTACTTATATACATAATATGACACCCTATAATCAACATACATACATGGTGTTGTCCTTGTCCTGCTAATGCCTATCTAGGTCGTATTGACTTCTTGGTTATGGTAGCGGCTGAGGTGAGGATGTGAGACAAGTTTAAGGTTTTTTCAGAGCTTTTTTTGTTTTCACAAGTTTGTTTGTTAATATTTTAAGGTCGACCGCCGTATCACAGTTACTAACCGGGTCCCCGATGGGTATTGGGTCTGGGGAATAGGATATTGTCCCCATCCCCGTTGTACCCTATGGGGAATAAAATAGTTTGGTAAATATCCCAGTGGGGATGTTTTTCGCCCATCCCCACCCCCTAATAGATGAAATCCCCATGGGTTTGGCGGGTATGGGGCCCCGTTGCCATCCCTACATCCACCCCACCTGAGGTGCACCATCGACAGAAGCGTTCACTGCAGCAGAGATCCCCCCTGCAGACTTCCTTTCGCCGCCTCAGATCATCTTCCCCGTTGCCGGCAGCCACCCCAACTGCATTACCATCATCGACTTGAGCAAATGAACCTGAGGACAGTTCCAGAAGAGAGGTCGCAGTCTTTCGTGTTTGCTTACATTATACATCAGTTATTATTACCTGCTACTTTATCGTTCAATCTGAGGTGTTTCGCATTTCCAGATTGTATTCCAGAGGAAGATAACTGTTCAGATGGAGATTCAGAAGGAGCCGACCATGCATGTTTACCACCTGAGGTGTTTGCTCTAACTTGGCATGCTGATGTTGGTCATATCATGCATATGGCGCCCTGCATTGCTTACATTATACATCTTATATGTCATCATCTTAGTTTAGATTTGCTTTGTGTGAATGCCACCTGTTTGGTTTCTATATCATACTCCCACCATTCCTAAATATTTGTCTTTTTAGAGATTTCAACAAGTGACTACATACGGAACAAAATGAGTGAATCTACACTCTAAAATGCGTCTATATACATCCGTATGTGGTAGTCCATTTGAAATCTCTAAAAAGACAAATATTTAGGAACGGAGGAAGTATATGGGAATTATGCAATGCCATCTTCTTTAGTCAGGCATCATATACGTGAATCATGCAATGCCATCCTGTTTAGCCAGTCATCGTATATGTGAATTGTATCGTGCCATATTTTTTCCATAATGTATTCCATTTGTCAACAATGTTTATACATTCATCTACTCTTCATGTGCATCAGCCATTTGAGTCGGTCATGGGAAAATCTGGAGTGAAAACAAGGTCTTCTGAGCAGTCAGTGCTACCTATCGATGCAAATTTCTTGTTGGTTACAGATAGCTCCTCAAAGGAGGATTCAGAGAGAGATGACTAGTCGTATCCCCCCCCAAGGTGCATGCTCTAACTTGGCTGGGTTATATTGCTCATATCATGCATATGGTGTCTTGCATTGCCATGCCATCTGCTTAGATTAGACATGCTTTGTGTGAATGCCTCTTGTTTGCTTTCTATATCAGATATGTGAATTATGCAATGCCATGTTTTTTAGCTAGTTATCATATATGTGAATTATGCAACGCCATGGAGCTAGGCATCATATATGTGAATTATCTCATGCCATCTTTTTTTTCATTACGTATTCCATTTGTCGACAATCTGTGTATATTGAACTACTCTTCATGTGTATCAGCCATTTGAGCCGGTTATGGAAAAATCTGGAGTGAAAACAAGGTCTTCAGAGCAGGCAATGGTACCTGTTGAAGCATATATCTCGATGGTTACAGGGAGCTCCTCAGAGGAGGATTCAGAGACAGATGACCAGTCCTATATCCCACCTGAGGTATATGCTCTAAGTTGCAATGTTTATATTTCTCATATGATGCATATGGTGTCTTGCATTGCTTAGTTTAGACATCATATGCACAATA